>NC_091287.1:436621706-436922406 GCF_032444005.1 Ranitomeya imitator
GCAATCCTGCAAAGTGCAAGAGTGCAGGGAACAAAGTTTGTCCCAAGCCCGGAAGGAGGCAGGAAAAGAGCTACAACCAACAAGCTCTGGCTACTCCTTTAGTACCAGGAGAACAGGTCCTCAAAAGAAAGAGGAGGATGCACATACTAGATGATCAGTGGGAAGCTGAACCATACACTGTCATACCTTAAAACTTTAATAATACCAAGGTATGCCTCATCAGTAAAGATGGAGGAGAAACCTCAGCAGCAGTGTCAAGGGATCATCTAAAACCATGCCCAGACCAATTGAAAAACAAAGAAGAAGATCAAGATGCCCCTCAACCCATAGAAGAGGAGGAAACGAAAATCCATAGCATTCTTGGAGACCTTCCCCAGTCATGGACACAGGTAAACCAAGCCATCGAAGTACCTGTCCTGATCTTTCCCCAACCTGCTGCACCTGAAGCAGCAGAGACTCTAGACCCGTTGGCTCAAGCAGCAGATGCTACACCAGCAGCGGAGCAAGAGAAGCTACCCCCTGCTAGTGGTGAATCTGTCAGACCCATGGCGAGTCTAAGAAATCGCAGACGACTGCCAAGTTTACCAGTACAATGCAGGCCTACAAGTAGCACTGATGCATCAGACCAGGCTACGTCAGCAGGGGTATCTGTACTGCGTAGATCCACCCGTAGTACCAGAGGTCAGATCCCAGCTCAGTATAGGGACTAAAATGTCAATGTATTAAAAATGTAAATAAGTTAATAATATGTGTAATTGCAAACGTTCAGCATATAAGCCTACAGAGACTCTAAGAACTTTTGAAGCATTCTATTTTACCTGTTGAAGGACAATTGGGCCACAGGACTATGTGTGGCCAAAACCTTAATTGTACATAGTTACCAACTTGGCTCAGGAATGACAAATGGACTTATCATTGCCAGCACTATTTTTGAGTTCAGGTTTTTGTAATATTTATTTTTGAAATCCTGTAAACTGTTATAATTGTTTACTTGTTTGTTATGAAAGGCAATTCAGTACCACAATGGACATAGCGGTCAGAGCACATACAGTGATCTGACAATAACCCGAAATCATAGAACAAGCTCTGAGACGTGGGAACTCTGCACACCGCAATCCCTAATCCTCTCCAAACAACACTAGAGGCAGCCGTGGATTGCGCCTAACTCTGCCTATGCAACTCGGCACAGCCTGAGAAACTAACTAGCCTGAAGATAGAAAATAAGCCTACCTTGCCTCAGAGAAATACCCCAAAGGAAAAGGCAGCCCCCCACATATAATGACTGTGAGTTAAGATGAAAAGACAAACGTAGAGATGAAATAGATTCAGCAAAGTGAGGCCCGACTTTCTTAACAGAGCGAGGATAGAAAAGGCAACTTTGCGGTCTACACAAAACCCTAAAGAAAACCACGCAAAGGGGGCAAAAAAACCCTCCGTACCGAACTAACGGCACGGAGGTACACCCTTTGCGTCCCAGAGCTTCCAGCAACAAATTAGACAAGCTGGACAGAAAAAATAGCAAACAAATAGCAAAGAAGAACTTAGCTATGCAGAGCAGCAGGCCACAGGAATGATCCAGGGAAAAGCAAGTCCAACACTGGAACATTGACAGGAAGCCAGGATCAAAGCATTAGGTGGAGTTAAGTAGAGAAGCACCTAACGACCTCACCAGATCACCTGAGGGAGGAAACTCAGAAGCCGCAGTACCACTTCCCTCCACCAACAGAAGCTCACAGAGAGAATCAGCCGAAGTACCACTTGTGACCACAGGAGGGAGCTCTGCCACAGAATTCACAACAGTACCCCCCCTTGAGGAGGGGTCACCGAACCCTCACCAGAGCCCCCAGGCCGACCAGAATGAGCCACATGAAAGGCACGAACAAGATCGGGAGCATGGACATCAGAGGCAAAAACCCAGGAATTATCTTCCTGAGCATAACCCTTCCATTTAACCAGATACTGGAGTTTCCGTCTAGAAACACGAGAATCCAAAATCTTCTCCACAATATACTCCAATTCCCCCTCCACCAAAACCGGGGCAGGAGGATCAACAGATGGAACCATAGGTGCCACGTATCTCCGCAACAATGACCTATGGAATACGTTATGTATGGAAAAAGAATCTGGAAGGGTCAGACGAAAAGACACAGGATTAAGAACCTCAGAAATCCTATACGGACCAATGAAACGAGGTTTAAACTTAGGAGAGGAAACCTTCATAGGAATATGACGAGAAGATAACCAAACCAGATCCCCAACACGAAGTCGGGGACCCACACGGCGGCTGCGATTAGCGAAACGTTGAGCCTTCTCCTGGGACAAGGTCAAATTGTCCACTACATGAGTCCAAATCTGCTGCAACCTGTCCACCACAGTATCCACACCAGGACAGTCCGAAGACTCAACCTGTCCTGAAGAGAAACGAGGATGGAACCCAGAATTGCAGAAAAATGGCGAAACCAAGGTAGCCGAGCTGGCCCGATTATTAAGGGCGAACTCAGCCAAAGGCAAAAAGGACACCCAGCCATCCTGATCGGCAGAAACAAAGCATCTCAGATATGTTTCCAAGGTCTGATTGGTTCGTTCGGTCTGGCCATTAGTCTGAGGATGGAAAGCCGAGGAAAAAGACAAGTCAATGCCCATCCTACCACAAAAGGCTCGCCAAAACCTTGAAACAAACTGGGAACCTCTGTCAGAAACGATATTCTCTGGAATGCCATGTAAACGAACCACATGCTGGAAGAACAATGGCACCAAATCAGAGGAGGAAGGCAATTTAGACAAGGGTACCAGATGGACCATCTTAGAAAAGCGATCACAGACCACCCAAATGACTGACATCTTTTGAGAAACGGGAAGATCAGAAATAAAATCCATAGAGATATGTGTCCAAGGCCTCTTCGGGACCGGCAAGGGCAAAAGCAACCCACTGGCACGAGAACAGCAGGGCTTAGCCCGAGCACAAATCCCACAGGACTGCACAAAAGCACGCACATCCCGCGACAGAGACGGCCACCAAAAGGATCTAGCCACTAACTCTCTGGTACCAAAGATTCCAGGATGACCAGCCAACACCGAACAATGAACCTCAGAGATAACTTTATTGGTCCACCTATCAGGGACAAACAGTCTCTCCGCTGGACAACGATCAGGTTTATTAGCCTGAAATTTTTGCAGCACCCGCCGCAAATCAGGGGAGATGGCAGACACAATTACTCCTTCCTTGAGGATACCCGCCGGCTCAGACAAACCCGGAGAGTCGGGCACAAAACTCCTAGACAGAGCATCCGCCTTCACATTTTTAGAGCCCGGAAGGTACGAAATCACAAAGTCAAAACGGGCAAAAAACAGCGACCAACGAGCCTGTCTAGGATTCAACCGCTTAGCAGACTCAAGATAAGTCAAGTTCTTATGATCAGTCAATACCACCACGCGATGCTTAGCTCCTTCAAGCCAATGACGCCACTCCTCGAATGCCCACTTCATGGCCAGCAACTCTCGGTTGCCCACATCATAAATTCGCTCAGCAGGCGAAAACTTCCTGGAAAAAAAAGCGCATGGTTTCATCACTGAGCAATCAGAACCTCTCTGCGACAAAACAGCCCCTGCTCCAATCTCAGAAGCATCAACCTCGACCTGGAACGGAAGAGAAACATCTGGTTGACACAACACAGGGGCAGAAGAAAAACGACGCTTCAACTCTTGAAAAGCTTCCACAGCAGCAGAAGACCAATTGACCAAATCAGCACCCTTCTTGGTCAAATCGGTCAATGGTTTGGCAATACTAGAAAAATTGCAGATGAAGCGACGATAAAAATTAGCAAAGCCCAGGAACTTTTGCAGACTTTTCAGAGATGTCGGCTGAGTCCAATCATGGATGGCTTGGACCTTAACAGGATCCATCTCGATAGTAGAAGGGGAAAAGATGAACCCCAAAAATGAAACCTTCTGCACACCAAAGAGACACTTTGATCCCTTCACAAACAAAGAATTAGCACGCAGGACCTGAAAAACTGTTCTGACCTGCTTCACATGAGACTCCCAATCATCTGAGAAGACCAAAATGTCATCCAAGTACACAATCAGGAATTTATCCAGGTACTCTCGGAAGATGTCATGCATAAAGGACTGAAACACTGATGGAGCATTGGCAAGTCCGAATGGCATCACTAGATACTCAAAATGACCCTCGGGCGTATTAAATGCAGTTTTCCATTCATCTCCTCGCCTGATTCGCACCAGATTATACGCACCACGAAGATCTATCTTGGTGAACCAACTAGCCCCCTTAATCCGAGCAAACAAATCAGATAACAATGGCAAGGGGTACTGAAATTTAACCGTGATCTTATTTAGAAGGCAGTAATCTATACAAGGTCTCAGCGAACCATCCTTCTTGGCTACAAAAAAGAACCCTGCTCCTAATGGTGATGATGACGGGCGAATATGCCCCTTCTCCAGGGATTCCTTCACATAACTGCGCATAGCGGCGTGCTCAGGCACGGATAAATTAAACAGTTGACCTTTTGGGAATTTACTACCAGGAATCAAATTGATAGCACAATCACAATCCCTATGCGGAGGTAGGGCATCGGACTTGGGCTCATCAAATACATCCCGGTAATCAGACAAGAACTCTGGAACCTCAGAAGGGATGGATGACGAAATTGACAGAAATGGAACATCACCATGTACCCCCTGACAACCCCAGCTGGACACCGACATGGATTTCCAATCTAATACTGGATTGTGGGCTTGTAGCCATGGCAACCCCAACACGACCACATCATGCAGATTATGCAACACCAGAAAGCGAATAACCTCCTGATGTGCAGGAGCCATGCACATGGTCAGCTGGGTCCAGTATTGAGGCTTATTCTTGGCCAAAGGCGTGGCATCAATTCCTCTCAATTGAATAGGACACAGCAAGGGCTCTAAGAGAAACCCACAACGCTTAGCATACTCCAAGTCCATCAAATTCAGGGCAGCGCCTGAATCCACAAATGCCATGACAGAATACGATGACAAAGAACCGATCAAGGTAACGGACAGAAGAAATTTTGACTGTACCGTATCAATGGTGGCAGACCTAGCGAACCGCTTAGTGCGCTTAGGACAATCAGAGATAGCATGAGTGGAATCACCACAGTAGAAACACAGCCCATTCAGACGTCTGTGTTCTTGCCGTTTAACTCTGGTCAAAGTCCTATCGCACTGCATAGGCTCAGGTTTAAGCTCAGGTAATACCGCCAAATGGTGCACAGATTTACGCTCACGCAAGCGTCGACCGATCTGAATGGCCAAAGACATAGACTCATTCAAACCAGCAGGCATAGGAAATCCCACCATGACATCCTTAAGGGCTTCAGAGAGACCCTTTCTGAACATAGCTGCCAGCGCAGATTCATTCCATTGAGTGAGCACGGACCACTTTCTAAATTTCTGACAATATACCTCTATCTCATCCTGACCCTGACAAAGAGCCAGCAAATTTTTCTCTGCCTGATCCACTGAATTAGGTTCATCGTACAGCAATCCGAGCGTCAGGAAAAATGCATCGATATTACTCAATGCAGGATCTCCTGACGCAAGAGAAAATGCCCAGTCCTGAGGGTCGCCGCGCAAAAACGAAATAACAATCAAAACCTGTTGAACTGGATCACCAGAGGAGCGAGGTTTCAAGGCCAGAAATAATTTACAATTATTTTTGAAACTCAGAAACTTAGTTCTATCTCCAAAAAACAAATCAGGAATAGGAATTCTTGGTTCTAACATAGATTTCTGATCAATAGTGTCTTGAATCTTTTGTACTCTTGCCGAGAGCTGATCCACAAATGAAGACAGACTTCTAATGTCCATCGCTACACCTGTGTACTGAACCACCCAAATGTCTAGGGGAAAAAAAAGGCAAAACACAGTGCAAAGAAAAAAAAATGGTCTCAGAACTTCTCCTTTCCCTCTATTGAGAATCATTAGTACTTTTGGCTTCCTGTACTGTTATGAAAGGCAATTCAGTACCACAATGGACATAGCGGTCAGAGCACATACATTGATCTGACAATAACCCAAAATCATAGACCGAGCTCTGAGACGTGGGAACTCTGCAGACCGCAATCCCTAATCCTCTCCAAACAACACTAGAGGCAGCCGTGGATTGCGCCTAACTCTGCCTATGCAACTCGGCACAGCCTGAGAAACTAACTAGCCTGAAGATAGAAAATAAGCCTACCTTGCCTCAGAGAAATACCCCAAAGGAAAAGGCAGCCCCCCACATATAATGACTGTGAGTTAAGATGAAAAGACAAACGTAGAGATGAAATAGATTCAGCAAAGTGAGGCCCGACTTTCTTAACAGAGCGAGGATAGAAAAGGCAACTTTGCGGTCTACACAAAACCCTAAAGAAAACCACGCAAAGGGGCAAAAAGACCCTCCGTACCGAACTAACGGCACGGAGGTACACCCTTTGCGTCCCAGAGCTTCCAGCAACAAATTAGACAAGCTGGACAGAAAAAATAGCAAACAAATAGCAAAGAAGAACTTAGCTATGCAGAGCAGCAGGCCACAGGAATGATCCAGGGAAAAGCAAGTCCAACACTGGAACATTGACAGGAAGCCAGGATCAAAGAATTAGGTGGAGTTAAGTAGAGAAGCACCTAACGACCTCACCAGATCACCTGAGGGAGGAAACTCAGAAGCCGCAGTACCACTTCCCTCCACCAACAGAAGCTCACAGAGAGAATCAGCCGAAGTACCACTTGTGACCACAGGAGGGAGCTCTGCCACAGAATTCACAACACTTGTTATAATGTTTTGTCTCCTCAGTCCGGGAGAACTGAATTTCACCAGGGGGAATGTGGCACCCCAAGAGTCCAGTTGCCACAGTGGCATTGCCTCCATCACAGGGGGTGATGCCATGCCTGGAAGCAAGGAGGGATTCCCTTAGTAGGTAATACGTCAGCATGCAACACCTTTCCTACTCCAGACCAGAAGGGGGAGCTCTAACACCTGATTTCAGAGGAGTTTCCTGATATAAGTCAAGGAAGAACCTAAGGAGTGGAGCTGTAGATAAGGTCACCTCAGGGCCAAGTGCTAGAGACTGGACACCAGAGTCCATGGTTGTGCAGGTACTGAAGTCCTGGCAGCTAAATCTGGAGGGCAGGGGACTGGAGGTCTCCTTGCCCATCACAACACCTGAAGGCACAGCAGCAAATGAGAGCCTGGAGCCACCACGAAGAAGTGACACGGTAATAGGCTCAAGCTGACTGTTGTACAGGCTAGTATTACAGACCAATAAGGAACAGAGGACTGAGCATAGCTTTAGGCAGCAAGGAACTCAGAGGACAGTGCAGTAAGGAGGCCTCAAACCCATCTGGCTAGCAGATCCTAAGTTGCTTCCAGGCTCCCCAGACCTCCATTATCATCTGTAACTAGTGCCCCGGCCTGCACTTCAAACTGTGAGTAAACTGTGGAAACTGCACTCTGCTGTGTTCCCTGCTTTATTGTTCCGCCACCTGCTCTCCATCATCACATTCACCATCATTTACTTTAATACCATGGTTGCCCTGGGGTCCAGCTCTACCCGTGGAGAGCAGTAACAACTCTACTGCATCACCATCAGCCCCAGCAGTCCCCTTAAGCAGCGTTGGCCACTCATTGCCAAACATCATGGGTGGCGTCATGAACAACCTCCCCATAAACGTTATTCTCCTTCATTTCATCATTTTAATTGGACACCTGGGGCCACAGACTGGGTCACTGCTGCCGTGACACATCCCTTTAAGAATCGGCCAGGTACCGAGTATCCCCATGGCCCAGGCAGGGGCTCCACATCTATGGATTTGCTTTGATTGCAATAAAACAGTTTCTACTCAATACATGAGTGCCCGGATTCTTTGCCTCTCCACTCTATTATTAATGTCTGTTCCCTAACCTTACCAGTCTGCTCTTCCGACACCACTCTGGTCCCGTTCCGCCATCTTTTGACCACAGCTCCTGAATTACTAGAAGTTGGCCTTAGCGTTCACAAGCTCTAAATATAAGTCTATGAGAGACACGTTCTAGCCTCTTTCTCGCTCTCATAGACTTACACTGAGAAGGGTCTTCTTTCCGCCCAGCAAACACTGGAGCAATTCGGCAGGTCACAAACTGCTGAAGACTGACCAGAGCAGCGCTGAGAACATAAGAAGTTGGAGGCTGTTAAATATTCAACTACATGCAGGAAAAATACATTAGTTATACCACTCCAGCGGTGAAATAAAGAAAAACATCGTAGTGGTGCTTTAAAAGTTATCCAATACATTATGTGTAACCAGGGCCGGTTTTAGACAAAGTGGGGCCCTGGGCAAAAGTTTAAAGTGGGCCCCAAATGCTCACATATCACACCATCAGACAGAAACATTTCTGTTGTATTTACTAGCTCTAAGATCAGGCCGCTAAATGTGCGCGATTGGCAATATTGAAGACGTTTGACAGTTGTTTCCCGGCCTTTTTAGGGTAGGTGCACAAGTTCAGTAATTATAAAATATAGTACACCGCACACTCTGTATATATATTGCGAATAGTGAAGGATTTATTTATATAAAGTGGAATTAGGTGACATGAAAAGCGACCAAAGGTAATTATAATGACGTTTCGGCCCTGCCAGGGCCTTAATCATATAATCGCTATGGAAAAAAATAAAGAACAGACAAAAAAATACATGAACATACAATATATGAAATACACCGTATTTAAAGTCCAACAAAAATAAAGTTCCCATCCTGGATAAGAGAGAAAAATGCAAAATAAAATAAAGGGGAAAAGGGGGGGAAAAAAAGTCATAGTAACTGCAGCGTAATCTGATATACTTCCATAATATATAACACTTCGTATGTCAGCAAGGAAGACCTGAGATTAGAAACATGATAACAGGGTAAGGCTAAGACTCCTGAAGCAAGACCATATGACAGTACACTTGGGCAATTTTACTAGATACAATTTACCTTCAATGTGCACAGAGGAGAGGAAAAGATCCTGGTAGGTAGAGGCATATACTGTGGAGAAGACAGAGGTACGTGAGATGGAGGGTATATAGGGAGGATACATAGATAATGAGAGGCTATAGATGAAATGATGTATAATATATACCTTAGATGCCAGTAAGCTGTGTGTATATCACGCAAAGAAAGCCCTGTGTGGGGTCTGTGGAAATGTAAGGCATAGTACTGTAAGGGAAATGTACGTAAATAAATGTAATGGTAGCTAAACCAATAAATGGTAGAAGAGGGGAAGACTTATTACCTTTATACGTGCAGTAAATATGCGGCGCTCCCGCGCCCTGCAGTCAGTGTGTAGTGTGGCTGGCGCTGCTGTGTTATGAAGGCGCAAACCGGAAGTAGGACCTGCGGTACCGGAAGTGATGCAGGCGGCTCCGGAGCGCTACTGCGCATGCGCGGCCGGCGATATTGTTGATGCCTGGTTGCTGGGGAACCCAGGCTCTGTAATGCACAGCCATGGAAAGCGAAGCCAATGCGCTAGTATGGGCAGTGTCACCTATGATTGCATGGTATAGTGGTGACATTGAAAGTGTAGGGCAGGCACAAAAGGTAAAAAATTGAACCTAGTGCTAGAACTGTAATGTAGAAAAGGGTAGTGCATGTAAATAAGACAAAATGCAGTGTGGCAGAAAAACATGAGCGATAATATGGGTACGATTACTACATAGATAGACTAACAAGGGGTCATGTATGAAATGAAAATATGGACATAGCTAGAGTAATGTGGCTAGGGGACTCACCGGGGTGATCAACGGATCTGCGGGGAAAGAAAAGGACAATATCAATAGGCTTAAAGAACTATATCAGCCAATCAATTTCCCTATTGAGACCCCTAGGTGCAAGTGTATCCAATGTATATATCCAATAAGTCTCCCTAGATTTTAATTGTTTGATATGATTGCCACCCCGTCTAGGTCGGGGTACCTGCTCCAAAACCTGGAATTTAAGTTGGGCCACCGTGTGTCTCGCCTTAATAAAGTGGTCAGGTAGGGGAAGCCATGTTTTGTTACATCTGATGGTGGACTTATGGCTAGCGATTCTATCGCGTATATGTTGCGTGGTTTCGCCCACGTACAGTAGGCCGCAGGGGCATTTGATGGTATAGACCATATAGGGCTGATATGGGCAGCACACACCGGATACCTACCCAACAATTTTTAGGCTCACGACGCAACGGGACCTTCCCATGTTTGAACTGTGCTGCTTGCTCAAACGTAATAAAATCAGACAACGTGACCCACCCTAGGACTGGGAAGTCATCTCCCATCCGTGGATTTTACACATGCGATTCTAATTTCGTGGTCTATACCATCAAATGCCCCTGCGGCCTACTGTACGTGGGCGAAACCACGCAACATATACGCGATAGAATCGCTAGCCATAAGTCCACCATCAGATGTAACAAAACATGGCTTCCCCTACCTGACCACTTTATTAAGGCGAGACACACGGTGGCCCAACTTAAATTCCAGGTTTTGGAGCAGGTACCCCGACCTAGACGGGGTGGCAATCATATCAAACAATTAAAATCTAGGGAGACTTATTGGATATATACATTGGATACACTTGCACCTAGGGGTCTCAATAGGGAAATTGATTGGCTGATATAGTTCTTTAAGCCTATTGATATTGTCCTTTTCTTTCCCCGCAGATCCGTTGATCACCCCGGTGAGTCCCCTAGCCACATTACTCTAGCTATGTCCATATTTTCATTTCATACATGACCCCTTGTTAGTCTATCTATGTAGTAATCGTACCCATATTATCGCTCATGTTTTTCTGCCACACTGCATTTTGTCTTATTTACATGCACTACCCTTTTCTACATTACAGTTCTAGCACTAGGTTCAATTTTTTACCTTTTGTGCCTGCCCTACACTTTCAATGTCACCACTATACCATGCAATCATAGGTGACACTGCCCATACTAGCGCATTGGCTTCGCTTTCCATGGCTGTGCATTACAGAGCCTGGGTTCCCCAGCAACCAGGCATCAACAATATCGCCGGCCGCGCATGCGCAGTAGCGCTCCGGAGCCGCCTGCATCACTTCCGGTACCGCAGGTCCTACTTCCGGTTTGCGCCTTCATAACACAGCAGCGCCAGCCACACTACACACTGACTGCAGGGCGCGGGAGCGCCGCATATTTACTGCACGTATAAAGGTAATAAGTCTTCCCCTCTTCTACCATTTATTGGTTTAGCTACCATTACATTTATTTACGTACATTTCCCTTACAGTACTATGCCTTACATTTCCACAGACCCCACACAGGGCTTTCTTTGCGTGATATACACACAGCTTACTGGCATCTAAGGTATATATTATACATCATTTCATCTATAGCCTCTCATTATCTATGTATCCTCCCTATATACCCTCCATCTCACGTACCTCTGTCTTCTCCACAGTATATGCCTCTACCTACCAGGATCTTTTCCTCTCCTCTGTGCACATTGAAGGTAAATTGTATCTAGTAAAATTGCCCAAGTGTACTGTCATATGGTCTTGCTTCAGGAGTCTTAGTCTTACCCTGTTATCATGTTTCTAATCTCAGGTCTTCCTTGCTGACATACGAAGTGTTATATATTATGGAAGTATATCAGATTACGCTGCAGTTACTATGACTTTTTTTCCCCCCCTTTTCCCCTTTATTTTATTTTGCATTTTTCTCTCTTATCCAGGATGGGAACTTTATTTTTGTTGGACTTTAAATACGGTGTATTTCATATATTGTATGTTCATGTATTTTTTTGTCTGTTCTTTATTTTTTTCCATAGCGATTATATGATTAAGGCCCTGGCAGGGCCGAAACGTCATTATAATTACCTTTGGTCGCTTTTCATGTCACCTAATTCCACTTTATATAAATAAATCCTTCACTATTCGCAATATATATACAGAGTGTGCGGTGTACTATATTTTATATGTACGTGGGGCTGTCATAGCCCACTACACCTGCACCTCGCTCCCTTATTACCCTGAGTGCGCGCCAATTTTCTTTACAAGTTCAGTAATTGGCAGCGCTTTGGACGCAGAACAGGTTCGCTGCTGGCTATTGAACACAGGTGAATCCGCATGTGTTCATTGAACCATTTGGATTCACTGTGTCCAATACATTGAAGGGGTGAACTTTATTTTGTGGAGACAAATAAAGATAAATTGACATGCTGCAGTCTGGAAAGACACGCTGCATGTCTGTCTCTGAGGGTGAGCTGCAGGCGTCTGTGCATGCATAGTGAGCATGGGATTTCTTGAAATCCCATTCACTATGCTGTAACACTTGGACACTGCACAAGTACGCAACGTCCAACATGCTTCATTAACTGACCATGTGCACCTACCTTTACTCCGGCTGAGGAAGAATGATTGGTACAGATATTTCTCAGTACAGTATAAAGCAGGTCTCATATAGTACATGTGGTAAAATGCACTCCCCATGGTAATTCGTAGAGTATACTGCAGCCCCCACACACATAGTATAATTCAGCCCCCTCGCAGTATAATGCAGCCCCACACACCTACAATATAATACAGGCCCTACCCCCACAAACACACAATATAATGCAGCCCCCTTCACACACAGTGTAATGCAGCCCCCCACACACAGTAAAATGCAGCCTCCAGAGTATAATGTAGCCCCCTACACACAGTATAATGCAGGCCCCCCAAAACACACAGTATAATGCAGCCCCCACACAGTATAAAGCAGACCCCTTCACCCACAGTATAACACAGCCCCTACAGAGCATAAAGCATCCCCCTTAGAATATAATGCAGCAGCCCCCCCCACAAAGTATAATCCAGCCCCCAACATGCACAGTATAGTGAAGTCCCCCCACACACAATATAATGCAGTTCCCTAGGTTTATAATGCAGCCCCTCTCACATACACAGAATAATGAAGCCCCCCATAGTATAAAGCAGCCCCCTCAGAGTATAATGCAGGCCCCTCAGAGTATAATGCAGCCCTACACACAGTATAATGCAGCCCCCCTACAAACACACACAGTACAGTGCAGCCCCCACACAATATAATGAAGCCCCCCGCACACAGTATAATACAGCCCCCCACACACAGTATAGTGCAGTCCAACACAGTATAGTGCAGCCCTCCACACAGTATAATGCAGCCCCCCTACAAACACACACAGTACAGTGCAGCCCCCACACAGTATAATGAAGCCCCCCGCACACAGTATAATACAGCCCCCCACACACAGAGTATAGTGCAGTTCCCCACACACAGTATCGGGCAGCAGACACACACTATAATGCAGACACACACACACTACTTACCTCTCCTCATTCACTACTGCTCTGACTTCTGCATAGTGTCTAAGCATCTCATCAGCTCTACTGCTGAAACACGCTGAGTCACAGGCAAAGAGGTAGTGATGGGAGAGGGAGCGTCACATGACACTCTCTCCTCCATCACTGCCTGGTCTGCCTGCCCCTAACACCTGCCCTGTGTGAAGAATAATTCCAATAGTTATATATTCCATCTCATAGTAAACAAACCCTTATATAACTTAGAAATAAAAAAATGAAAAAAGGTAATAATGAAAAAAAAAATCAATAAAACAGATCTGGAATGATGTGAAATGTCTTTTTATTGAACAAATGAAACATTGTATAGGTTTTCTTAAAGCAAGTTTCTATATACTTGATTTTCCTCTAGCCTCCTAAGGACACAGCTAGTTTGGGCCTTAAAAGGCATGTCTGGTTTCTCAAAATAAATAAAAGGAGCTGCAAATGTTCTTTTAAAAAAGGAAACACCACTCACCCTTTCAATCTCCCTCTGTTCCATCGTCATTATTATTTATCAAGTTTGAAAGTGTAAAACAGATGTTGCATGAATGTTCTTTCATGATTTTTGCAAGCTCATGCTTTAGTAAATGATTCTGAATTATTTATATAGTGCCATTAACTTTCTTAGTGCTGTATATACAGTAGCATTTCAGGGTAAGATATTATAAAAAGTGCGGTAGAGACAAATGAAGCTGTTTCTACAATGTACGTGAGGTAGGAGCCTTGCCTTTTTAGGGCCGGTGCATGTTATAGCTCATAGGTATTGAAAGAACTGAAGCCATTGATTGATCTCGCATATTAAACAGGTTTAACAAAATCGCTAATTTGCCCTTATCCAAAGGATGGGGAGCAGCCTGCTAATCCCTCCATTCATTCCTAGAAAAAGCTGAGTACAGTGCTCATCTAGACCCCAGTTCAGAGCCTCTCACCTAGCCAAATTAGTTCTCATGCTTCGCACTGACGAGGGCCAACAGCCCGAAACACCGTGTCTGCGAATTGAGATACTGATTTGGCTTTTATCCTAAGTCATATTGCACGACTCGTTTAAAGGGTTGATTGTGACTTGTAGGATCGCTACTTCCAACAGGTGGCGCTATAGAGTTTAAGTCCTCTTTTTCTCAGAAGAGGCAATTTGCATCTATTTCCAGAAATCTGACTGTCAATAAATACAGAGTTGGCCAAGTATTGAGCGTCTCCATTCTTTTTACAACTGGTCTTTATAGAGCCCCATTCTCTGGGTTCCAGAGACTTATTTTTTGGATCAATAGTGGTCCCAGTGGCAGGATCAACAAGCTATCCTTTATACTGGGGAATTTGGGAAAACCAGTTTAAAGGAATTGGGTGAATGTGAGTGTTACATACAACAATCTTAGACATCTATAGTCTTCACTTCAAACCCTTCAGATTTGATACTTTTAATTTCTGATCACTTTATGCAAATTTTTTTATGCAAAAAAGACACAAATAGGAATGTAACATTTAAAAATTCCTATCAGAGACCGCCATTATTGGCAAGATCACAGTTGTGACGATCATAATGTAAGATGTAATGCAGTAATACATTGTCGTCACATTACCATGTAGCAAACTGGAAAGTGCTGAGACTAAATTTTATGTTGCTTCTATTATGATTGCCATTTCCAGAAGGCAATGCAATATATGAAATACAAATTGGCTCCTACACAATTACAGGCAGATTTACATTTGTAATCCCAGCTGATTACCTATCGAGGTGATGAGGATCACTGGGCACAAACATTGAGAACGGTTGATAGTGTCATTTCTTATGCCTTTTTTATATATTTCTCTAACTTGATTTTACAAACAGCAAAAGTACCCAGTGGACGACTACTTCAACAATGAAAACTTCAGCCGCTCTTTTCATGCCCTCGATGTCCTCAAACGAAACAATATGGTAATGGATTGTTGCATATATGTTTTGCATATACACAATATTTTACCTGAAGCCGCGTACCTCCTTTGAACTTGTTTACTCGATTTTTTACTTTGTGTCTTCTTCTTTAGGGCTTCTGTCTGGGGATCTATAAACTGTGTAAGCAAAACGCACCCTGGAACTGCTTCCAATACAGCTTTGTTCTTTCATTAGATCACACCAGAATAAGTATGAGCTCTGTTACAGCCATCCCTCTGGCCCTTAATGAAACTTTGGGCTTTTGTTTGTCAGCACATATTAGTATCACATATCCTATTAGGCTGGCTACATTTTTATCTCTTACCATTTTTCAGAGAGAAAATGAATATGTAAAAAAAAAAACTAAGCTTTTCTCAGGTAAACAGAAAACTGGCATTATTGCAGTTCTTAAGAATCATTTCTGGAATCATCTTAAGATGATTACATTCAGCTATACGAGAATAGATATTATCACCATCACTGTGTTTTTATTGTATATATATTTCTTATTTATTTTTGTATAGTATGAATATAAAAACTCACTGGCTGTGGAGAATGGATGTAGATGTGGTTCCAATTATTGGTCCAATGAAAGAAAAAAAAGATTTTAAGAAGGCAAAAAATTCTTACTGATCCCAAATAGTGAACAGACTGGATTGATTCCAATTAGTGATGAGCGAATATACTCGTTACTCGGGTTTTCCCGAACACGCTCGGGTGACCTCCGAGTATTTGTTAGTGTTCGGAGATTTAGTTTTCATTGCGGCAGCTGAATGATTTACAGCTATTAGCTAGGCTGAGTACATGTGGGGGTTTCCTAGCAACCAGACAACCCCCACATGTACTCAGCCTGGCTAATAGCTGTAAATAATTCAGCTGAGGTGATGAAAACTAAATCTCTGAACACTAACAAATACTCGGAGATCACCCTAGCGTGCTCGAGAAAACCCGAGCAACGAGTATATTCACTCATCACTAGGGATGAGCGACCTTTACTTTTATAGGATCGGGTCGGGTTTCACGAAACCCGACTTTTTCAAAAGTCGGGTCGAGTGAAATCGGCCGATCCTATAAAAAAGTCGGGGTCGGGGGTCGGCCAAAACTCGAAACCCAATGCAGTGCATTGGGTTTCCATGGTTCCCAGGGTCTGAAGGAGCGGAAACTCTCCTTCAGGCCCTGCGATCCATATTTTAGTGTAAAATAAAGAATTAAAATAAAAAATATCGCAATACTTACCCTCTGACGCGCCCTGCTACTAACCGGCAGTCTTCCTTCCTTAGAATCAGCCTTCCAGGACCTGGCGGTGACGTCGCGGTGACGTCGCGGCTTGTGGTTGGCCGCGCGGCCACCCATGTGACCGCTCGCGCGACCAATCAGAAGCCGTGACGTCACCGAAGGTCCTTCAAGCGCTGATTCTTAGGAAGGAAGGCTGTCGGAAGGAAGCAGGGCGCTTCCGAGGGTGAGTATATTCCTATTAGGTATATGCAGCCCCCAGAGTATAATGCAGCACCTCACACACAGTATAATGCAGGCACCCCAAAAACACACAGTATAATGCAGCCCCCCACACAGTATAAAGCAGACCCCTTCACACACAGTATAACACACCCCCTACAGAGCATAAAGCATCCCCCTTAGAATATAATGCAGCAGCCCCCCCACAAAGTATAATCCAGCCCCCAACATGCACAGTATAGTGAAGTCCCCCCACACACAATATAATGCAGTTATAATGCAGTATATACCTAATAGGAATATTAGGTATAATCTGAATTCCGATACCAATTCCTGATATCTTAAACATATCGGGAATCGGTATCGGAATTCCGATTCCAGATTCAAAAGATCGCCGACTTCATGGCCGACCCCACACTGGGGTCGGGTCGGGTTTCATGAAACCCGACCTTGCCAAAAGTCGGCGACTTTTGAAAAATCTCGACCCGTTTCGCTCAACCCTACTCTTCACTAATTCCAATGTTTCCGCAACTCTTCTGAGGACCTATGTGTCTCAATGGCAATAGTCAACATACTTTGTACAGTCTAATCCAGCTTCCTACCTACATGTCCTGCCCCATGCAGTTCCGCTGGTCCCTACATTGCTGGACATTATGACATCCTTTCCATCCGTCAGTTGGGAAGCTGCAGCCAATTGGACTCAGCCGTGATGTTTGCATGCACAGTTTATATGTTAAGCACTTACCTTGACATCAGGGCTTGGCTCTGCTCCTTTCCCTTATGGCTGTCACCCTTTGTTGTGTTCCATGTTGGACTCTACAAGGGGACTGGAGATCCTCAGTGACCTTATCTATCAAAACCTTTCATGGCCCACTTATACACATCTCTGCATCTGAGCGTTGAAACTGTAATGATTTCAGTTGGCTTTTTGTCTGGAGTTTGCCATCATCTAGCTTCTTCTGTTGCTATCATCTTCTCAGACTTCTGTATTTCTATAATATGCATCTACTACTCCATAAGACCTGTTGATTAACCAATCATTTTCTGTAAGCATTATGAACTGTATTTAGAGGATAAAATGCTGTTCATTTTGGGTCTGACCTCTGCAACCCCCCACGATCCCAAGATTGGGACTTTAGAACCCTAAAAATATGACTATGTGGCCCCTTCCTTAAGGGAATGGAGTTGTGCATGCACATTCTCCTCCCCATTTATTTTCTATAGCACTGTGAAGACAATGATAGTTGCTGAGGCGTCTTGTGCGCACTTGTACTCTATTCAGGATGGGGCTGCAGATCACTGGATTCTCACTTGGTCGAACCAGTGATCAGCAGGTTAGTCCTTATCCATGCATATGGTGTAACTTGCTTTTTGTTAATAACCCTTTAGCCTGGCACCTAAGAAACAATACATGAATAGTCTTTGTGCTATTGAGAAAATGTAAGAATATAATATAATTGGTGTATGAAAGTTCCAAGAATAAATATTTCACATATATTACTTATCCTAATGCCAAAGTGTTTATGTGCCTTTACATAAAAGAAAATGCTAACATGTATTCTGAAATTTATTGAGTATCGCCAGTTTTAATTCATTTTTTTAAGTATTTCTCACAATTAAATATTATTTTACTGCGTTAGATACCTAAAATATATTTTTCAATTGGCTTTATTTAAATACTTTTTATTTATTTATTTATTTAAAATAGAAAAAGATTCTTATTGGTTGCCCTATACAATTGCAAACAGAGGTGGATTAAGGGTAGCCAGGATCTCTGGCAATGTAGACTGTGTGGACCCCTCCAAGTCATCTGATGTATCATATAAAAGGTCACGTGATGGACACACAATACGCAATTTAGTGCAAATTTGGCTGATGATTGTGGGTATACTATAGCACTACACCTAAAAGGGAAGCTATAATAATGGACAATCTTATATATAATAAGAGAGGATACTATGTAATAAGGGACAGCCCTATACATAATAAGAAAGAGCACTATGTAACAATGGGTAGTGCTGTACTTTATGAGGGAGGACATTATGTAACAATAGGCGGCAATATGGATATTAAGGAAGACAGTTTGTATTAAGGGATTGCACTCTACATAAAAAGGGAGAACACTATGTAATGAGGAATGGTATTATACTTAATAAGGGAGTATATTTTCACTAAGAGATATTTGCTTTACATAATAAAAAAAAGGACAACACATTATTATGGCACAACATATGATAAAGAAGGTTGTTTCACCACCATTACTACTACTCTACAAATTTCTGCCGAACATACAGCAGAGATCCAAAATAAATGTTTGCATTTAGTAACTTACCGGTAGTGTCTCACCTCATTAGTGTTGTTTATGTTTACTTCTTTTCTAATTCGTCAGACCTTTATGGAAACTGGTTGCAGCCACACTAAAGGTACCGTTACACTAAACGATTTACCAACGATCACGACCAGCGATAGGACCTGGCCGTGATCGTTGGTAAGTCGTTGTGTGGTTGCTGGGGAGCTGTCACACAGACAGCTCTCCAGCGACCAACGATGCAGAAGTCCCCGGGTAACCAGGGTAAACATCGGGTTACTAAGTGCAGGGCCGCGCTTAGTAACCCGATGTTTACCCTGGTTACCATTGTAAAAGTAAAAAAAAAAAACGTCACCGCTATGCTCTGCTTTACTGCTGACACATTCATTGCGGGAAGCTGA
The DNA here is from genome assembly GCF_032444005.1 of Ranitomeya imitator. NCBI lineage: Eukaryota > Metazoa > Chordata > Amphibia > Anura > Dendrobatidae > Ranitomeya > Ranitomeya imitator. The sequence continues at coordinate 436,641,130 of NC_091287.1, forward strand.
CGCCGGGGGACGTGACAGGAATGTGAGTATGTACTGTTTTTTTTTTAACTTTTACAATGGTAACCAGGGTAAATATGGGGTTACTAAGCGTGGCCTTGCGCTTAGTAACCCGATATTTACCCTGGTTACCAGTGAACACATCGCTGGATTGGCGTCACACACGCCGATTCAGCGATGACAGCGGGTGATCAGCGACCAAAAAAAAGGTCCTGATCATTCCCAGCGACCAACGATCTCCCAGCAAGGGCCTGATCGTTGGTCGCTGTCACGCATAATGATTTCGTTAACGATATCATTGCTACGTCACAAAAAGCAACGATATCGTTAACGAAATCGTTGTGTGAAGGTACCTTAAGGCCCGCCACTGCAAAGTTTGCCTCCCAGCTCATTATGTTCTTGAAAATAACAAAGCCTCATATATATATATATATATATGTATATATATATATATATATATACTGTATATATATATGACCTTGTTATTTTCAGGTAAGCAGTGAGCTGTGCGGCAAGCTTTGTGCAGTGATAGATATATACAGTGACATGTAATTTTGGGGACTTGGTTTGCTGGTGCAAATTAATTTTATTGTGATCAGTTAAACAAGTTGAAGACGAAATTGCAGCGCCCCAGAGACCTGGTCGTTGCAGTATGACACTCTGCCACTAAGGGGAGTGATGGTACGTCTGATGGCACTGAAGGAATTCTCCTGACCAGGTATCACCAGCACACATTACACTTCACACTCCGGCCACTAGGGGGAGCAAAAGGCTTTATTTATTGGGCCCCTCCTCACACTGGTAAAACTAGGGGTTGGATAGAAAGTTAGTCAGAAGCTGACTGGGTTGGATTCAGGCAACAGCCCGTGGCAGGGGGTGTTGCAGGGAGAAGACACAGGGGGGTCCCTGTCAGGCGTGGGAACCTGGCAGGTGCCTAGCGAACAGAACAGAACGTTACGGAACCGCGCATGCACTACCTTGCGGCGGTATCCTAAGAAAGAGACAAGAAACGAAGGATATTGTGGAACAGTGTAAACGAGATCAAGCAAAAAGGAGAACCAGTAGGAGTCATGCCGTGAGACCGAGGCAACATCCTACTGAGGCGCGTAGCTGTTGGCTGGAACACCGCGGGAGTAACTGACTTTAGGCCTTACTTCAAACTCCGCAGGACAGTTAATTATAGGTTGGCTGTCTACCTTAAATTTCCTAAGAAGACATAGGGGGTGTTGTGAATTCTGTTTTCGGGCTCCCTCCTGTGGTCATGAATGGTACTTCGGCTAGTTCTGTCCATGGACTTTCTCTGATGCCTGTGGGTGTTTCTGAGTTTCCTTCTACAGGTGACGAGGCTAATTCGTTAGTGGGCTGCTCTATTTAACTCCACTTGGATCCTTGTCCGATGCCAGCTGTCAATGTTGTAGCATTGGTCTAGTTCGCTCCTGGATCTTCCTGGTTACCTGTTTCCTCCAGCAAAAGCTAAGTTTTGCTTTGCTTTTTTCTTGTTTGCTATTTTTTCTGTCCAGCATGCTTATGTGAATTTTGCCTTGCTTGCTGGAAGCTCTGGGACGCAGAGGGGCGCCTCCGCTCCGTTAGTCGGCGCGGAAGGTATTTTTCCCTGCACTCTCTGTGTGGCTTTTGTAGGGTTTTTTGCTGACTGCAAAGTGACCTTTCCTATCTTCTGTCTGTTTAGTAAGTCGGGCCTCTCTTTGCTAAATCTATTTCATCTCTGTGTTTGTGATTTCATCTTACTCACAGTCAATATATGTGGGGGGCTGCCTTTTCCTTTGGGGAATTTTCTCTGAGGCAAGATAGGCTTATTTTTCCTATCTCTAGGGCTAGCTAGTTCTGAGGCTGAGACGAGGCGCCTAGGTCATGATAGGAGCGCTCCACGGCTATTTCTAGTGTGCGGGATAGGATTAGGGATTGCGGTCAGCAGAGGTTCCACTTCCCAGAGCTTGTCCTGTATTAATGTGCTATCAGGTCTTTTCTGGTGCTCTAACTACCAGGTCCACTATTTGTCCTAACCACCAGATCATAACAGTACAGCTGGCCAAAAGTATTGATGCATCTCAATAGAGGGATAAGTGAAGCTCTGAGACCATTTTTTTTTCTTTGCAGCGTGTTCTGTCTCACTTATCCCCTTTACCTCTGGGTGGTTCAGAACACAGGTGTGGACATGGACATTCAAGGTCTGTCCTCTTGGATGGATAATCTCACTACAAGGGTACAAAACATCCAAGATTTTGTGGTTCAAAATCCGATGTCAGAGCCTAAGATTCCAATTCCTGATTTATTTTTTGGTGATAGATCTAAGTTTTTGAATTTCAAAAATAATTGTAAATTGTTTCTAGCTTTGAAACCTCGCTCCTCAGGTGATCCTGCTCAACAAGTAAGGATCATTATTTCTTTGTTACGTAGTGACCCTCAAGACTGGGCATTTTCCCTTGCGCCAGGAGATCCGGCATTGCGTGATGTGGATGCGTTTTTCCTGGCGCTCGGATTGCTTTATGACGAACCTAATTCAGTGGATCAGGCAGAGAAAATCTTGCTGGCTCTGTGTCAGGGTCAGGATGAAGCAGAGATATATTGTCAGAAGTTTAGAAAGTGGTCTGTGCTCACTCAGTGGAATTAATGTGCCCTGGCAGCAATCTTCAGAAAGGGTCTCTCTGAAGCCCTTAAAGATGTCATGGTGGGATTTCCTATGCCTGCTGGTCTGAATGAGTCTATGTCTTTGGCTATTCAGATCGATCGGCGCTTGCGTGAGCGTAAAACTGTGCACCATTTGGCGGTACTATCTGAGCATGGGCCTGAGCCTATGCAGTGTGATAGGACTTTGACCAGAGCTGAATGGCAGGAACACAGACGTCGGAATGGGCTGTGTTTTTACTGTGGTGATTCCACTCATGCTATCTCCGATTGTCCTAAGCGCACTAAGCGGTTCGCTAGGTCTGCCACCATTGGTACGGTACAGTCAAAATTTCTATTGTCCGTTACTCTGATTTGTTCTTTGTCTTCCTACTCTGTTATGGCATTTGTGGATTCAGGCGCTGCCCTGAATTTGATGGACTTGGAGTATGCTAGGCGCTGTGGTTTTTTCTTGGAGCCCTTGCAGCATCCTATTCCATTGAGAGGAATTGATGCTACGCCTTTGGCCAAGAATAAGCCTCAGTACTGGACCCAATTGACCATGTGCATGGCTCCTGCACATCAGGAGGATATCCGTTTTTTGGTGTTACATAATCTGCATGATGTGGTCGTTTTAGGGTTACCATGGCTACAGGTCCATAATCCAGTATTGGACTGGAAATCTATGTCTGTGTCCAGCTGGGGTTGCCAGGGGGTACATGGTGATGTTCCATTTTTGTCAATTTCGTCTTCTACTCCTTCTGAGGTTCCGGAGTTTTTGTCGGATTATCAGGATGTATTTGATGAGCCCAAAGCCAGTGCCCTACCTCCTCATAGGGATTGCGATTGTGCAATTAATTTGATTCCTGGCAGTAAGTTTCCTAAGGGCCGATTATTCAATTTATCTGTGCCAGAGCACGCCGCTATGCGGAGTTATATAAAGGAATCCTTGGAGAAAGGCCATATTCGCCCATCGTCATCACCGTTGGGAGCAGGGTTCTTTTTTGTGGCCAAGAAGGATGGTTCTTTGAGACCTTGTATTGATTACCGCCTTCTTAATAAAATTACTGTCAAATTTCAGTATCCTTTGCCGTTGCTGTCTGACTTGTTTGCTCGTATTAAAGGGGCTAGTTGGTTTACCAAGATAGACCTTCGAGGGGCGTATAATCTTGTGCATATTAAACGGGGCGATGAATGGAAAACAGCATTTAATACGCCCGAGGGCCATTTTGAGTACCTGGTGATGCCATTCGGGCTTTCCAATGCTCCATCAGTATTTCAGTCCTTTATGCATGACATCTTCCGAGAGTACCTGGATAAATTCCTGATTGTGTATTTGGATGATATTTTGGTCTTTTCGGATGATTGGGAGTCTCATGTGAAGCAGGTCAGAATGGTGTTCCAGGTCCTTCGTGCTAATTCCTTGTTTGTGAAGGGGTCAAAGTGTCTCTTTGGAGTTCAGAAGGTTTCATTTTTGGGGTTCATTTTTTCCCCTTCTACTGTCGAGATGGACCCTGTTAAAGTCCAGGCCATTCATGATTGGACTCAGCCGACATCGGTGAAGAGCCTGCAAAAGTTCCTGGGCTTTGCTAATTTTTATCGTCGCTTCATCGCTAATTTTTCTAGTGTTGCTAAACCATTGACTGATTTGACCAAGAAGGGTGCTGATGTGGTCAATTGGTCTTCTGCGGCCGTGGATGCTTTTCAGGAATTGAAGCGTCGTTTTTCTTCTGCCCCTGTGTTGTGCCAGCCAGATGTTTCGCTCCCGTTTCAGGTTGAGGTTGATGCCTCTGAGATTGGAGCAGGGGCTGATTTGTCGCAAAGAAGTTCTGATGGCTCGGGAATGAAGCCATGTGCTTTCTTTTCTACAAAGTTTTCACCTGCTGAGCGCAATTATGATGTTGGTAATCGTGAATTGTTGGCCATGAAGTGGGCATTCGAGGAGTGGCGTCATTGGCTGGAAGGAGCCAAGCATCGCGTGGTGGTCTTGACAGATCACAAAAATTTGACTTATCTTGAGTCTGCCAAACGGTTGAATCCGAGACAGGCTCGATGGGCGTTATTTTTCTCCCGTTTTGATTTTGTGGTTTCGTACCTTCCGGGCTCTAAGAATGTGAAGGCTGATGCCCTGTCATGAAGTTTTGTGCCTGACTCTCCGGGTGTTTCTGAGCCGGCAGGTATTCTCAAAGAGGGGATAATTTTGTCTGCCATCTCCCCTGATTTGCGGCGGGTGCTGCAAAAATTTCAGGCTGATAGACCTGACCGTTGCCCAGCAGAGAAACTGTTTGTCCCTGATAAATGGACTAGCAGAGTTATCTCTGAGCTTCATTGTTCGGTGTTGGCTGGGCATCCTGGAATCTTTGGTACCAGAGAATTGGTGGCTAGATCCTTTTGGTGGCCTTCTTTGTCACGGGATGTGCGTTCTTTTGTGCAGTCCTGTGGGACTTGTGCTCGGGCTAAGCCCTGCTGTTCTCGTGCTAGTGGGTTGCTTTTGCCCTAGCCGATCCCGAAGAGGCCCTGGACGCATATTTCTATGGATTTTATTTCGGATCTCCCCGTCTCTCAAAAGATGTCGGTTCATTTGGGTGGTTTGTGATCGCTTTTCTAAGATGGTCCATTTGGTACCCTTGTCTAAATTGCCTTCCTCCTCTGATTTGGTGCCATTGTTTTTCCAGCATGTGGTTCGTTTACATGGTATTCCGGAGAACATCGTTTCGGACAGAGGTTCTCAGTTTGTTTCGAGGTTTTGGCGATCCTTTTGTGCTAGGATGGGCATTGATCTGTCTTTTTCCTCGGCTTTCCATCCTCAGACAAATGGCCAAACTGAACGAACTAATCAGACGTTGGAAACATATCTGAGATGCTTTGTTTCTGCTGATCAGGATGACTGGGTGTCCTTTTTGCCGTTGGCTGAGTTTGCCCTTAATAATCGGGCCAGCTCGGCTACTTTGGTTTCGCCGTTTTTCTGCAATTCTGGTTTCCATCCTCATTTCTCTTCAGGGCAGGTTGAGTCTTCTGACTGTCCTGGTGTAGATACTGTGGTGAATAGGTTGCAGCAGATTTGGACTCATGTGGTGGACAATTTGACATTGTCCCAGGAGAAGGCTCAACGTTTCGCTAACCGCCGGCGCTGTGTGGGTCCCCGACTTCGTGTTGGGGATTTAGTTTGGTTGTCGTCTCGTTATGTTCCTATGAAGGTTTCCTCTCCTAAGTTTAAGCCTCGTTTCATTGGTCCGTATAAAATTTCTGAGGTTATCAATCCTGTGTCATTTCGTTTGGCCCTTCCAGATTCTTTTGCCATCCATAATGTGTTCCATAGGTCGTTGTTGCGGAGATATGTGGCGCCTGTGGTTCCATCCGTTGACCCTCCTGCTCCGGTGTTGGTTGAGGGGGAGTTGGAGTATGTGGTGGAGAAGATTTTGGATTCTCGTATTTCGAGACGGAAACTCCAGTACTTGGTCAAGTGGAAGGGTTATGCTCAGGAGGATAATTCCTGTGTTTTTGCCTCTGATGTTCATGCGGCCGATCTGGTTCGTGCCTTTCATTTGGCTCATCCTGGTCGGCCTGGGGGCTCTCGTGAGGGTTCGGTGACCCCTCCTCAAGGGAGGGGTACTGTTGTGAATTCTGTTTTCGGGCTCCCTCCTGTGGTCATGAATGGTACTTCGGCTGGTTCTGTCCATGGACTTTCTCTGATGCCTGTGGGTGTTTCTGAGTTTCCTTCTACAGGTGACGAGGCTAATTCGTTAGTGGGCTGCTCTATTTAACTCCACTTGGATCCTTGTCCGATGCCAGCTGTCAATGTTGTAGCATTAGTCTAGTTCGCTCCTGGATCTTCCTGGTTACCTGTTTCCTCCAGCAAAAGCTAAGTTTTGCTTTGCTTTTTTCTTGTTTGCTATTTTTTCTGTCCAGCATGCTTATGTGAATTTTGCCTTGCTTGCTGGAAGCTCTGGGACGCAGAGGGGCGCCTCCGCTCCGTTAGTCGGCGCGGAAGGTATTTTTCCCTGCACTCTCTGTGTGGCTTTTGTAGGGTTTTTTGCTGACTGCAAAGTGACCTTTCCTATCTTCTGTCTGTTTAGTAAGTCGGGCCTCTCTTTGCTAAATCTATTTCATCTCTGTGTTTGTGATTTCATCTTCCTCACAGTCAATATATGTGGGGGGCTGCCTTTTCCTTTGGGGAATTTTCTCTGAGGCAAGATAGGCTTATTTTTCCTATCTCTAGGGCTAGCTAGTTCTGAGGCTGTGACGAGGCGCCTAGGTCATGATAGGAGCGCTCCACGGCTATTTCTAGTGTGCGTGATAGGATTAGGGATTGCGGTCAGCAGAGGTTCCACTTCCCAGAGCTTGTCCTGTATTAATGTGCTATCAGGTCTTTTCTGGTGCTCTAACTACCAGGTCCACTATTTGTCCTAACAACCAGATCATAACAAGGGGGCAACAGTGGGAGAGGGGCGTCTCTAGGGTCCCGGAAGACCTCCAGGCCTTCCCGTCATACGGGTGCGGCCTAGCCATAACATACTGGGGAATGAGAAACTAGCAACATCTGGAACTAAAGAGAGAGAGAGAGCTGTAGAGAACGACGAATGAGAACAGCAGTTGTGAGGACTATTCCGAATGCTAAGCGGGGTAGGACTACAACACACAGGCGCTAGTGGTGGGCAACGATTTCCATCTGCGAGGGAAACTCTGGAAGTGCCCATCAGGCCGGCCGGTCTCTGATAGCCCTGTTAAACGTGCTCTGGTTTGAGGATCCTGAAGTCTTCAGTAAAGAGGTAAAGAGACTGCAACCTTCTGTCCTCGTTATTGCCTGCACCTCACACCATCACCATCTACCTTACTGGGAAGCCCTGGGGACATACTTCACCTGTGGGAAGGTATACCATCCAGCTGCTATTCCATCACCCCAGCAGACCCCACAGCAGCGTCGGTCACCCTGACCGAACACCACAGGTGGCGTCACGAACCCGACAGACTGCACCACTTTTATTGGACGCCCCTTAGCAGGGTCGCGGACCGTGTCTAGCCACTGTGACAGCCTCAGAACCGAACCAGAGAGGCCCAGTACCGAGAACTCGTGGCCCTGTGTCTGGATGCGATCCAACTTGGCATCACGAACAGGATCGTACTTAAGCCTGAGAAGCGGGTCATGTGTGCCTTGGAACTGTGATTGAAACGTGTTTGGATTGTGATTTATTGCAAGGACTGTGTATTGCTGATTGTCGCATGATTCCCGCCAAAACCACCGCAATTGCCGCGCCACGAGGAGCGCAGGAGAAGAAGGTGGGCGTGTCATGGGAGGAGATCGAGATAACGGCGCGAACAGCAGCCTCTGCCCCCTCCGACTACGGCTGCCGGATGACGAGCTCAGGAATGGAGGCGCTCAAACCCCAGAAAATGGAGGAGCCTTGTGTGTGCGCTGCCGCAGGGCCAGGAGAGGAGACAGCGACCAGCGAGTGCCTGAACGTCGACGAAGTGACCCAGGATCACTGCAACCCAGCGGAGCGGACCAAGGCTTACCACCACAGGGGGATCCATATCCCCTGGAATTGCCGGAGGAGGCATCGAACCACCCGACTCCAGGTGAGGGGTCGGCGACGGCGAAGAAATGGAAGTCGGAGCTGTGCAAGAAGATCACGCAGGGAGCGCCATGGTCAGAGCCGCCGCAGACTCCAGCGTCCTCGTCAGCAGAGCCGATAGACATCGGTGGAACCACCTCAGACGCAGGTACCAAAAGCGACCCTGCCCCGCTGATCGATCCAGCTGCGGTGACCACTCCCCATCCCAGCTGTGACCAGCCTCCCGTTACCGAGATTGGGGTGACAGCCCTTTACGCCATGAAGGGGATACTGCCCCCACTACCGATATCTATGGGTGAACTGTTAGACGTGAGTCCCGAGGGGGTGATCTTTGAGTGGGATGCGCCCAGGATTCAGCCAGACGGGTCCAGACAGGAGGGCTCTTACGTTGTTGGGCTCACCTGGGAGCAGTACAGACAATGCTTAGTTGCACAATGGGAAGACCGAGAACAAACGAAACAGACTACTCAAAGAGTACTGAAATCTAAGACTAAACGTGGCAAAGGGGATCCAGTGAGGCGAGGGACAGTGTTAGCCTTTCACCCGAAGAGGGGTTGGGGCTTCATCCTGGAGCAGGGACTGCCGACCGAAATCTTTGTGGCCAACTATAATGTGGAAACTCAGCCCCGCGGGGGGACCACTAATCGAAGCTTGTGCAGGGGGACCATGTGACCTACACCCACCACCGGAGTGAGCAGGGGTGGTATGCCAAGAATATCCAACGATATGAGCCTACTGTGGTGCCCCCTACTGCCGCGACTAAGATTAACGACAGACGTTCCCTGGTATTTGACCTAGCGGATGCTAGCATTACTACCACCGTGCGTATCGGTGCTCCTGCAGGATCTGCTATAAAAATTGACATCCATATCAAACCTGTTAATGACTTGACCACACTGGAGAGACAAACCCATCACGGTGATACGGCACTGGATGAGAATTCGGATACAGACCTTCCCCGGTCAGGAAGTGTGCGTTTCCGACTGGTGCCATGCAACCCACTGTCGCAGCAATAAACCTCGAAGAACCGAGTATGTACATAGTTATTTAATTGTTTCCTGTTTGCTGCTTTAAACCCGTCTAGACATGACGCAGAAGATCTTGCTTTCAGTCGACTTGCAGACATAGAGAATCTGCACTACCTCCTAGAGACTTGGGTCCCTCTTAAAGGGAATGTTTACATGATTGCTTTAATAAAAGTTGAAACGTTAATAATGTTGAAATTTAGAAAGTTTGATAATGTTTATAGAGACTGAGGACAGGAAAGCTTGAAAGTGAACCCGTAGGGGTTAGAGAGAGAGTCCTCCTGAGAACTGTAGAAAGATGGTCGGCACAATGACAGTAGGCCCAGCCAAGGAGCTAGGCGATCCTGCATTGGGGAAGTTAGAACGGAGAGAAAAGTTGAGTTATTTATATAGCATTTTATAGTAGGCCTTTAGTGGGTTCAGCGTATACACCCTTAAAGGAAAAGTTAACTTATTGTTTAAAGTTTGAACTTGGTAGAATACCCGGCTGGGTACTGAGAGTTATTTATAGTCAACATGTTATTTAAAAATATTTAATTTTGTTTGTAACGTTCAAGTGTCCTCGCCTCCCATAAAGGGAAGCATTGTTCTATTTACTTGTTTTAGCATTTCAAAAATTTTGTATGTCTTTTGCTGCTATGTATTGTTGTTCTTCCCAGTCCAGGAGTACTGGATTTAACCGGGGGGGAGTGCAGCGCCCCAGAGACCTGGTCGTTGCAGTATGACACTCTGCCACTAAGGGGAGTGATGGTACGTCTGATGGCACTGAAGGAATTCTCCTGACCAGGTATCACCAGCACACATTACACTTTACACTCCGGCCACTAGGGGGAGCAAAAGGCTTTATTTATTGGGCCCCTCCTCACACTGGTAAAACTAGGGGTTGGATAGAAAGTTAGTCAGAAGCTGACTGGGTTGGATTCAGGCAACATCCCGTGGCAGGGGGTGTTGCAGGGAGAAGACACAGGGGGGTCCCTGTGGTGAATTCTGTGGCAGAGCTCCCTCCTGTGGTCACAAGTGGTACTTCGGCTGATTCTCTCTGTGAGCTTCCGTTGGTGGAGGAAAGTGGTACTGCGGCTTCTGAGTTTCCTTCCTCAGGTGATGTGGTGAAGTCGTTAGGTGCTGCTCTATTTAACTCCACCTTGTGCTTTGATCCTGGCCTCCAGTCAATGTTCTAGTATTGGACCTGTTTCCTCCTAGATCGTTCCTGTGGCCTGCTGCTCTGCATAGCTAAGTTCCGCTTTGCTATTTTGTTTGCTGTTTTTTTCTGTCCAGCTTGTCTATTTGTTTTTTCCTGCTTGCTGGGAGCTCTGGGACGCAGAGGGTGTACCTCCGTGCCGTTAGTTCGGTACGGAGGGTCTTTTTGCCCCCTTTGCGTGGTTTTTGTAGGATTTTGTGTTGACCGCAAAGTTACCTTTCTATCCTCGCTCTGTTTAGAAAGTCGGGCCTCACTTTGCTAAATCTATTTCATCTCTACGTTTGTCTTTTCATCTTTACTCACAGTCATTATATGTGGGGGCTGCCTTTTCCTTTGGGGTATTTCTCTGAGGCAAGGTAGGCTTATTTTCTATCTTCAGGCTAGCTAGTTTCTCAGGCTGTGCCGAGTTGCATAGGGAGCGTTAGGCGCAATCCACGGCTGCCTTTAGTGTGTTTGAGAGGATTAGGGATTGCGGTCAGCAGAGTTTCCATGTCTCAGAGCTCGTTCTATGTTTTTGGGTTATTGTCAGGTCACTGTATGTGCTCTGACCTCAATGTCCATTGTGGTACTGAATCACCTTTTCATGACAGTACTGGAGGCCTAAAGTACTAATGATTCTCAATAGAGGGAAAAAAGAAGTTCTGAGACCATTTTTTTTTCTCTGCACTGTGTTTTGCCTTTTTTTTTCCCCTAGACATTTGGGTATTTCAGGACACAGGTGTAGCGATGGATATTAAGGGTCTGTCTTCATGTGTGGATCAGCTCACGGCAAGAGTACAAAATATTCAAGACTTTGTAGTTCAGAATTCTATGTTAGAACCGAGAATTCCTATTCCTGATTTGTTTTTTGGAGATAGAACTAAATTTCTGAGTTTCAAAAATAATTGTAAACTATTTCTGGCTTTGAAATCTCGCTCCTCTGGTGACCCAGTTCAACAAGTTAGGATCATTATTTCTTTTTTACGTGGCGACCCTCAGGACTGGGCATTTTCTCTTGCGTCAGGAGATCCTGCATTAAGTAATATCGATGCGTTTTTCCTGGCGCTCGGATTGCTGTACGATGAACCTAATTCAGTGGATCAGGCAGAGAAAAATTTGCTGGCTCTGTGTCAGGGTCAGGATGAGATAGAGGTATATTGTCAGAAATTTAGAAAGTGGTCCGTGCTCACTCAGTGGAATGAAGGTGCGCTCGCAGCTATTTTCAGAAAAGGTCTCTCTGAAGCCCTTAAGGATGTCATGGTGGGATTTCCTATGCCTGCTGGTCTGAATGAGTCTATGTCTTTGGCCATTCAGATCGGTCGACGCTTGCGTGAGGGTAAATCTGTGCACCATTTGGCGGTATCACCTGAGCTTAAATCTGAGCCTATGCAGTGCGATAGGACTTTGACCAGAGTTGAACGGCAAGAACACAGACGTCTGAATGGGCTGTGTTTCTACTGTGGTGATTCCACTCATGCTATCTCTGATTGTCCTAAGCGCACTAAGCGGTTCGCTAGGTCTGCTGTTGTGAATTCTGTGGCTGAATTCACTCCTGTGGTCACAAGTGGTACTGCAGCTTCTGAGCTTCCTCCCTCAGGTGTTCTGGTGAGCTCGTTAACTGCTTCATTACTTAACTCCGCCTGATGCTGCTATCCTTGCTCCTTGTCAATGTTTCAGTGTTGGATCTGAGGTTCTCCTGATTGTTCCTGTGACCTGCTGCTCTGTATAGCTAAGTGCTTTTTGCTTTTTTGTTGCTTTTTTTCTGTCCAGCTTGTCTTTTGTTTTGCTGGAAGCTCTGAGACGCAAAGGGTGTACCGCCGTGCCGTTAGTTCGGCACGGTGGTTTTTTTTTGCCCCCTTTGCGTGGTTTTGCTTTAGGGTTTTTTGTAGACTGCAAAGTTCGCTTTACTGTCCTCGCTCTGTCCTAGAATATCGGGCCCCACTTTGCTGAATCTATTTCATCCCTACGTTTTGTCTTTTCATCTTACTCACAGTCATTATATGTGGGGGGCTGCCTTTTCCTTTGGGAATTTCTCTGGGGCAAGTCAGGCCTATTTTTCTATCTTCAGGCTAGCTAGTTTCTTAGGCTGTGCCGAGTTGCCTAGGTAGTTGTTAGGCGCAATCCACACTGTGTTTCTGGATTGCCTTCATAACACCTGTCATTAGCAAACATAACAGTACAAGGAGCCAAACTAATGATTCTCAATAGAGGGAAAGAAAAAGTTCTGACATCATTTTTTTTTTTCTGCTCTGTGTTCACTTTTTTTTTTTCCCCTAGACATTTGGGTGATTCTGGACACAGGTGTGGACATGGATATTCAGGGTCTGTGCTCTTCAATGGATAATCTCGTTATAAATGTACAAAAAATTCAAGATACTATTGATCAGAAATCTATGTTAGAACCAAGAATTCCTATTCCTGATTTGTTTTTTGGAGATAGAACTAAGTTTCTAAGTTTCAAAAATAATTGTAAGCTATTTCTGGCCTTGAAACCTCATTCTTCTGGTAATCCTATTCAACAGGTTTTGATTATTATTTCTTTTTTGCGCGGCGACCCTCAAGACTGGGCATTTTCTCTTGCGCCAGGAGACCCTGCATTGAGTAGTGTTGATGCGTTTTTCCTGGCGCTCGGATTGCTGTACGATGAGCCTAATTCAGTGGATCAGGCTGAGAAAAATTTGCTGGCTTTGTGCCAGGGTCAGGATGATATAGAAGTATATTGTCAGAAATTTAGGAAATGGTCAGTACTCACTCAGTGGAATGAATCTGCGCTGGCAGCTTTGTTCAGAAAGGGTCTCTCTGAGGCTCTTAAGGATGTCATGGTGGGATTTCCTATGCCTGCTGGTTTGAATGAGTCTTTGTCTTTGGCCATTCAGATCGGTCGACGCTTGCGCAAGCGTAAATCTGTGCACCATTTGGCGGTACTGCCTGAGGTTAAACCTGAGCCTATGCAGTGCGATAGGACTATGACTAGAGTTGAACGGCAGGAATACAGACGTCTGAATGGTCTGTGTTTCTACTGTGGTGATTCCACTCATGCTATTTCTGATTGTCCTAAGCGCACTAAGCGGTCCACTAGGTCTGCCGTCATTGGTACTGTACAGTCCAAATTCCTTCTGTCCATTACCTTGATATGCTCTTTGTCGTCGTTTTCTGTCATGGCGTTTGTGGATTCGGGCGCTGCCCTGAATCTGATGGATTTGGATTATGCTAAACGTTGTGGGTTTTTCTTGGAGCCTTTGCGGTGTCCTATTCCATTGAAAGGAATTGATGCTACACCTTTGGCCAAGAATAAACCTCAATACTGGGCCCAGCTGACCATGTGCATGGCTCCTGCACATCAGGAAGTTATTCGCTTTCTGGTGTTGCATAATCTGCATGATGTGGTCGTGTTGGGGTTGCCATGGCTACAAACCCATAATCCAGTATTGGATTGGAATTCCATGTCGGTATCCAGCTGGGGTTGTCAGGGGGTACATGGTGATGTTCCATTTTTGTCGATTTCGTCATCCACCCCTTCTGAGGTCCCAGAGTTCTTGTCTGATTATCAGGATGTATTTGAAGAGCCCAAGTCCGATGCTCTACCTCCGCATAGGGATTGTGATTGTGCTATCAATTTGATTCCTGGTAGTAAATTCCCTAAAGGTCGATTATTTAATTTATCCGTGCCCGAACACGCCGCTATGCGCAGTTATGTGAAGGAATCCCTGGAGAAGGGACATATTCGCCCATCGTCATCACCACTGGGAGCAGGGTTCTTCTTTGTAGCCAAGAAGGATGGTTCGCTGAGACCGTGTATTGATTACCGCCTTCTTAATAAGATCACTGTTAAATTTCAGTATCCCTTGCCATTGTTATCTGACTTGTTTGCTCGGATTAAGGGGGCTAGTTGGTTCACTAAGATAGATCTTCGTGGTGCGTATAATCTGGTGAGAATCAGGCAAGGAGATGAATGGAAAACTGCATTCAATACGCCCGAGGGTCATTTTGAGTATCTAGTGATGCCGTTCGGACTTGCCAATGCTCCATCTGTGTTTCAGTCTTTTATGCATGACATCTTCCGTGAGTATCTGGATAAATTCCTGATTGTTTACTTGGATGACATTTTGATCTTCTCAGATGATTGGGAGTCTCATGTGAAGCAGGTCAGAATGGTTTTTCAGGTCCTGCGTGCTAACTCTTTGTTTGTGAAGGGATCAAAGTGTCTCTTCGGTGTGCAGAAAGTTTCATTTTTGGGGTTTATCTTTACCCCTTCTACTATCGAGATGGATCCAGTTAAGGTCCAAGCCATCCAGGATTGGATTCAGCCGACATCTCTGAAAAGTCTGCAAAAGTTCCTGGGCTTTGCTAATTTTTATCGTCGCTTCATCTGTAATTTTTCTAGCATTGCCAAACCATTGACCGATTTGACCAAGAAGGGTGCTGATTTGGTTAATTGGTCTTCTGCTGCTGTGGAAGCTTTTCAGGAGTTGAAGCGTCGTTTTTGTTTTGCCCCTGTGTTGTGTCAGCCAGATGTTTCTCTTCCGTTCCAGGTCGAGGTTGATGCTTCTGAGATTGGAGCAGGGGCGGTTTTGTCACAGAGAGGTTCTGATTGCTCAGTGATGAAACCATGTGCTTTCTTTTCCAGGAAGTTTTCGCCCGCTGAGCGTAATTATGATGTGGGCAATCGAGAGTTGCTGGCCATGAAGTGGGCATTCGAGGAGTGGCGTCATTGGCTTGAAGGAGCTAAGCATCGCGTGGTGGTATTGACTGATCATAAGAACTTGACTTATCTCGAGTCTGCCAAGCGCTTGAATCCTAGACAGGCCCGTTGGTCGTTATTTTTTGCCCGCTTCGACTTTGTGATTTCGTACCTTCCGGGCTCTAAAAATGTGAAGGCGGATGCTCTGTCTAGGAGTTTTGTGCCCGACTCTCCGGGTTTATCTGAGCCAGCGGGTATCCTCAAGGAAGGAGTCATTGTGTCTGCCATCTCCCCTGATTTGCGGCGGGTGCTGCAAAAATTTCAGGCGAATAAACCTGATCGTTGTCCAGCAGAGAAACTGTTCGTCCCTGATAGGTGGACTAATAAACTTATCTCTGAACTTCATTGTTCGGTGTTGGCTGGTCATCCTGGAATCTTTGGTACCAGAGAGTTAGTGGCTAGATCCTTCTGGTGGCCATCTCTGTCACGGGATGTACGTACTTTTGTGCAGTCCTGTGGGATTTGTGCTAGGGCTAAGCCCTGCTGTTCTCGTGCCAGTGGGTTGCTTTTGCCCTTGCCGGTCCCAAAGAGGCCTTGGACACATATTTCGATGGATTTCATTTCTGACCTTCCCGTTTCTCAAAAGATGTCAGTCATTTGGGTGGTCTGTGATCGCTTTTCTAAAATGGTCCATCTGGTGCCCTTGGCTAAATTGCCTTCCTCCTCTGATTTGGTACCTTTGTTCTTTCAGCATGTGGTTCGGTTGCATGGCATTCCTGAGAATATTGTTTCTGACAGAGGTTCCCAGTTTGTTTCAAGGTTTTGGCGAGCCTTTTGTGGTAGGATGGGCATTGACCTATCCTTTTCCTCGGCTTTCCATCCTCAGACTAATGGCCAGACCGAACGAACCAATCAGACCTTGGAAACATATCTGAGATGTTTTGTTTCCGCAGACCAGGATGATTGGGTGTCCTTTTTGCCGTTGGCTGAGTTCGCCCTTAATAATCGGGCCAGCTCGGCTACCTTGGTTTCTCCATTTTTTTGCAATTCTGGGTTCCATCCTCGTTTCTCTTCAGGACAGGTTGAGTCTTCGGACTGTCCTGGTGTGGATTCTGAGGTGGATAGGTTGCAGCAGATCTGGACTCAGGTAGTGGACAATTTGATCTTGTCCCAGGAGAAAGCTCAACTTTTCGCTAATCGCAGACGCCGTGTGGGTCCCCGACTTCGTGTTGGGGATCTGGTTTGGTTATCTTCTCGTCATATTCCTATGAAGGTTTCCTCTCCTAAATTTAAACCTCGTTTTATTGGTCCGTATAGGATTTCTGAGGTTCTCAATCCTGTGTCTTTTCGTTTGACCCTCCCAGACTCCTTTTCCATACATAATGTATTCCATAGGTCGTTGTTGCGGAGATACGTGGCACCTATGGTTCCATCTGTTGAGCCTCCTGCCCCGGTTTTGGTGGAGGGGGAATTGGAGTATATTGTGGAGAAGATTTTGGATTCTCGTGTTTCTAGACGGAAACTCCAGTATCTGGTTAAATGGAAGGGTTATGCTCAGGAAGATAATTCCTGGGTTTTTGCCTCTGATGTTCATGCTTCCGATCTTGTTCGTGCCTTTCATGCGGCTCATCCTGGTCGGCCTGGGGGCTCTGGTGAGGGTTCGGTGACCCCTCCTCAAGGGGTGGGTACTGTTGTGAATTCTGTGGCTGAATTCACTCCTGTGGTCACAAGTGGTACTGCAGCTTCTGAGCTTCCTCCCTCAGGTGTTCTGGTGAGCTCGTTAACTGCTTCATTACTCTGTGTCAGGGTCAGGATGAGATAGAGGTATATTGTCAGAAATTTAGAAAGTGGTCCGTGCTCACTCAGTGGAATGAAGGTGCGCTCGCAGCTATTTTCAGAAAAGGTCTCTCTGAAGCCCTTAAGGATGTCATGGTGGGATTTCCTATGCCTGCTGGTCTGAATGAGTCTATGTCTTTGGCCATTCAGATCGGTCGACGCTTGCGTGAGGGTAAATCTGTGCACCATTTGGCGGTATCACCTGAGCTTAAATCTGAGCCTATGCAGTGCGATAGGACTTTGACCAGAGTTGAACGGCAAGAACACAGACGTCTGAATGGGCTGTGTTTCTACTGTGGTGATTCCACTCATGCTATCTCTGATTGTCCTAAGCGCACTAAGTGGTTCGCTAGGTCTGCTGTTGTGAATTCTGTGGCTGAATTCACTCCTGTGGTCACAAGTGGTACTGCAGCTTCTGAGCTTCCTCCCTCAGGTGTTCTGGTGAGCTCGTTAACTGCTTCATTACTTAACTCCGCCTGATGCTGCTATCCTTGCTCCTTGTCAATGTTTCAGTGTTGGATCTGAGCTTCTCCTGATTGTTCCTGTGACCTGCTGCTCTGTATAGCTAAGTGCTTTTTGCTTTTTTGTTGCTTTTTTTCTGTCCAGCTTGTCTTTTGTTTTGCTGGAAGCTCTGAGACGCAAAGGGTGTACCGCCGTGCCGTTAGTTCGGCACGGTGGTTTTTTTTTGCCCCCTTTGCGTGGTTTTGCTTTAGGGTTTTTTGTAGACTGCAAAGTTCGCTTTACTGTCCTCGCTCTGTCCTAGAATATCGGGCCCCACTTTGCTGAATCTATTTCATCCCTACGTTTTGTCTTTTCATCTTACTCACAGTCATTATATGTGGGGGGCTGCCTTTTCCTTTGGGGAATTTCTCTGGGGCAAGTCAGGCCTATTTTTCTATCTTCAGGCTAGCTAGTTTCTTAGGCTGTGCCGAGTTGCCTAGGTAGTTGTTAGGCGCAATCCACAGCCGCTTTTAGTTGTGTTTAGGATAGGATCAGGTGTGCAGTCTACAGAGTTTCCACGTCTCAGAGCTCGTTCTTGTATTTTTGGGTATTTGTCAGATCACTGTGTGCGCTCTGATCGCTAAGCACACTGTGTTTCTGGATTGCCTTCATAACACCTGTCATTAGCAAACATAACAGTCTGCCACCATTGGTACGGTACAGTCAAAATTTCTTCTGTCCGTTACCTTAATCTGCTCTTTGTCATCGTATTCTGTCATGGCATTTGTGGATTCAGGCGCTGCCCTGAATTTGATGGACTTGGAGTATGCTAGGCGTTGTGGGTTTTTCTTGGAGCCCTTGCAGTGTCCTATTCCATTGAGAGGAATTGATGCTACGCCTTTGGCCAAGAATAAGCCTCAGTATTGGACCCAGCTGACCATGTGCATGTCTCCATCAGGAGGTTATTCGCTTTTTGGTGTTGCATAATCTGCATGATGTGGTCGTGTTGGGGTTGCCATGGCTACAAGTCCATAATCCAGTATTAGATTGGAAATCCATGTCTGTGTCCAGCTGGGGTTGTCAGGGGTTACATGGTGATGTCCCATTTCTGACTATTTCGTCATCCACCCCTTCTGAGGTTCCAGAGTTCTTGTCTGATTACCGGGATGTATTTGATGAGCCCAAGTCCGATACCCTACCTCCGCATAGGGATTGTGATTGTGCTATCGATTTGATTCCTGGTAGTAAATTCCCAAAAGGTCGACTGTTTAATTTATCTGTGCCTGAGCACGCCGCTATGCGGAGTTATGTGAAGGAGTCCTTGGAGAAGGGGCATATTCGCCCGTCATCGTCGCCATTAGGAGCAGGGTTCTTTTTTGTGGCCAAGAAGGATGGTTCACTGAGACCTTGTATAGATTACCGCCTTCTAAATAAGATCACGGTTAAATTTCAGTACCCTTTGCCGTTGTTATCTGATTTGTTTGCTCGGATTAAGGGGGCTAGTTGGTTCACCAGGATAGATCTTCGTGGTGCGTATAATCTTGTGCGTATTAAGCGAGGCGATGAATGGAAAACTGCATTTAATACGCCCGAGGGCCATTTTGAGTATCTAGTAATGCCATTCGGACTTGCCAATGCTCCATCAGTGTTTCAGTCCTTTATGCATGACATCTTCCGAGAGTATCTGGATAAATTCCTGATTGTGTACTTGGATGACATTTTGATCTTCTCGGATGATTGGGAGTCTCATGTGAAGCAGGTCAGAACGGTGTTTCAGGTCCTGCGTGCTAATTCTTTGTTTGTGAAGGGATCAAAGTGTCTCTTTGGTGTTCAGAAGGTTTCATTTTTGGGGTTCATCTTTTCCCCTTCTACTATCGAGATGGACCCTGTTAAGGTCCAAGCCATCCATGATTGGACTCAGCCGACATCTCTGAAAAGTCTGCAAAAGTTCCTGGGCTTTGCTAATTTTTATCGTCGCTTCATCTGCAATTTTTCTAGTATTGCTAAACCATTGACCGATTTGACCAAGAAGGGTGCTGATGTGGTCATCTGGTCTTCTGCTGCTGTGGAAGCTTTTCAAGAGTTGAAGCGTAGTTTTTCTTCTGCCCCTGTGTTGTGTCAACCAGATGTTTCGCTTCCGTTCCTGGTCGAGGTTGATGCTTCTGAGATTGGAGCAGGGGCTGTTTTGTCGCAGAGAAGTTCTGATTGCTCGGTGATGAAACCATGCGCCTTCTTTTCCAGGAAGTTTTCGCCTGCTGAGCGAAATTATGATGTGGGCAATCGAGAGTTGCTGGCCATGAAGTGGGCATTCGAGGAGTGGCGTCATTGGCTTGAAGGAGCTAAGCATCGCGTGGTGGTCTTGACTGGTCATAAGAACTTGACTTATCTCGAGTCTGCCAAGCGGTTGAATCCTAGACAGGCTCGTTGGTCGCTGTTTTTTGCCCGTTTTGACTTTGTGATTTCGTACCTTCCGGGCTCTAAAAATGTGAAGGCGGATGCTCTGTCTAGGAGTTTTGTGCCCGACTCTCCGGGTTTATCTGAGCCGGCGGGTATCCTCAAAGAGGGAGTGATTGTGTCTGCCATCTCCCCTGATTTGCGGCGGGTGCTGCAAAAATTTCAGGCTAATAAACCTGATCGTTGCCCAGCGGAGAAACTGTTTGTCCCTGATAGGTGGACGAATAAAGTTATCTCTGAGGTTTATTGTTCGGTGTTGGCTGGTCATCCTGGAATCTTTGGTACCAGAGAGTTAGTGGCTAGATCCTTTTGGTGGCCATCTCTGTCGCGGGATGTGCGTACTTTTGTGCAGTCCTGTGGGATTTGTGCTCGGGCTAAGCCCTGCTGTTCTCGTGCCAGTGGGTTGCTTTTGCCCTTGCCGATCCCGAAGAGGCCTTGGACACATATCTCTATGGATTTTATTTCAGATCTTCCCGTCTCTCAAAAGATGTCAGTCATTTGGGTGGTCTGTGATCGCTTCTCTAAGATGGTCCATTTGGTACCCTTGTCTAAATAAACTTTTTATAAATTAATAACATTAATTCTTAATTGACATTTAATATTTAAATAAAATAAAAAAAAAAATAAAAAATAAAAAATACAAAAAAAAAAACAAAAAAAAAAAAACAAACAAGTCAAAGAATATCTGACATTACATTTAGCCCTTCAGGCTCAAGGGAATTCAAAGTGTATATCCAAAAAAGCTCTTTCTTATTAAGTGATTGTATGCGATTAAAAACATGTGCAGGAACGTGATCAATGGGGTGAACTCGAAATAGTGAAGGATTGCAATTATATGAAATACTGAAGTGTTTGGAAAGACCATGTTTAAGGTAACCTATTTTGATATTATGTCGATAAGAATTCATGCGGAGGTGAAGTGGTTGTATTGTCCTACCAACATATATCTTGTTGCATGGACAAGTGATAATATAAATAACATAAGAAGTGGTGCAAGTGAAATGGTAGCTGATTGGAAAAGGGTGAGGAAAGGAAGAATGTTTAAATGCTGTACTAGTATGTGCTATATTGCCACGGAGATAGTCATCAAAGCTGCAGATAAGGGAGGTGGTATAGTGGTGCAGGACCGAGGTGACTACATAAAAGAAGCATATAATATATTGTCTGACCACGAGTTCTATTCTAGAATAACTAATGACCCTTTTTCAGAAATGCAAAAAGCTTATAACTCTATGATCAAGGATGCCTTTGATAATGGTGTCTTGAATGAGAATGAGAGTAAGTGTCTCTCTATAAAAAATCCAAGCGTACCTTTTATGTATCATATTCCCAAAATTCACAAGAGTCTTACAAATCCCCCTGGTCGCCCCATTATTTCGGGTATTGGTTCCCTAACTTCAAATCTATCCAGCTACATAGATAGCATTATGCAGTTACATGTCACCCAATTGAGGAGCTACATTAAGGATTCTGCACATGTGATCAAACTTATCAGAAATATTAAGTGGAAAGATAGTTACGTATTTGTTACAGTTGATGTATGCTCCCTATATACAAATATCAAACATGAAATTGGACTTGAAAGTATGAAATTATTTATGGATACAGATCCGAGACTATTGGACAAACAGAAACAGTTTTTAATGTCTGGAATGGAGTTTATTTTAAAAAATAATTATTTTACTTTTTTGGGTGAACTGTACCGCCAGACACGCGGTGCGGCAATGGGATCACGGGTAGCACCTACATATGCTAATTTATTTATGGGTCACTTTGAGAATTCTTTTATCTATAAAAGTGCTTTTACTGATTGCATGGTGTTTTATGGTCGTTATATTGATGATCTGGTTTTTATTTGGGACACAACTTTTAAACCTCCAGAATTTTTAATGTCAGAGCTTAAAAATAACCCCTGGGGTCTTGATTTTACTTTTGTTTTTAACAAAACCGCTATTAACTATCTAGATGTGACATTTTTTATTGTTGATGGAGAAATTCATACAAAAAATTTTTTTTTAAAAGTAGACAGTAACAGCTATGTGCATTATAACAGCAACCATCTTGATAAATGGCTTTGTAACATTCCAAAAAGTCAGTTTATGCGTATTAGGAAAAATTGTTCTTCCGATAGTGATTTTAAGGTTCAATCCGAGTTTTTAAAAAATAAGTTTATAGCACAAAAATACCCCAAGGATTTGGTGAATAGAGCATTGGAGCATGTTTTTAAGAATTTTAATCAAGAAATGTTACTAAAAAAAGAAAAAGCTGATATTGCAGCTAGTTCAGAAGAATTTACCTGTAGTTTTTTAACCACATTCAGCACAGACCACAAATTCATTAAAAAATCTATTAATGAGTTGTGGTACATAGTGAGAGAGGATAATATACTGGGAAAGTTGGTGCCGCAACATCCCAAAATTATTTTTAGGAGAGCACCCAGTTTGAAAAATAAACTAGCACCCAGCAGACTTTTTGATGAATGCAAAAAATTATCTGCTTCACAAAAATCAGGGATTTTCAAATGTTTTCACAAAAAATGTTTGTGCTGTGGCAATATAGCACATACTAGTACAGCATTTAAACATTCTTCCTTTCCTCACCCTTTTCCAATCAGCTACCATTTCACTTGCACCACTTCTTATGTTATTTATATTATCACTTGTCCATGCAACAAGATATATGTTGGTAGGACAATACAACCTCTTCACCTCCGCATGAATTCTCATCGACATAATATCAAAATAGGTTACCTTAAACATGGTCTTTCCAAACACTTCAGTATTTCACATAATTGCAATCCTTCACTATTTCGAGTTCACCCCATTGATCACGTTCCTGCACATGTTTTTAATTGCATACAATCACTTAATAAGAAAGAGCTTATTTGGATATACACTTTGAATTCCCTTGAGCCTGAAGGGCTAAATGTAATGTCAGATATTCTTTGACTTGTTTGTTTTTTTTTTTAATTTTTTTTTTTATTTTATTTAAATATTAAATGTCAATTAAGAATTAATGTTATTAATTTATAAAAAGTTATTTGCCAAGATTTTATGTACCATATATATGTTTTAAATCTTGCCTTTTGTATTATAGTATAAGTGCCTTGGTGCCCCTCCCCTTCCTTTTGTCTTATGTATAAATACACCCTGTACTGTGCTATGTATTATATGCCCTGAAGAAGAGAGTAAGAAAGCTCTTGAAACGCGTAGGCTTCAATAAAAAATGTAAAATCTACCTCGTGAGCGTGGTCTTCAGTTCGCCCAAGACTACTACCCTCAATATCCTTTTGGATTTTTGTGGAGACCTGCTGCTACGGTTATGCCTTCATGGGAGTTGTGACCTTTGGTTCACAACTGAAATAGGTGAGCACATTTCCCGCAAAGGATTGTATTCTTTCAAATATAGTGAGACACATTGGGGGCGCCTTTTGTTTTTTTTCTTTATTTCAGTTATAGCTGGAGACTCCTGGCCGGGCCTCCTGCTTAAGGTGATTCTACCGCCCACAAGTGCTGCCTCCTGCTGTGATCCACTTACACCAATGGAATACTTCCAGCACCGTCTCTTATCCAGAGAATGTCTGATCCTGCAGACAGTTGGATCTAAAACTACCATGCCGACAGATACTACCGCCACCCAGGATTTCTCAGAGGAAGATACTAATCTTATGAAGAAATTGTTTCACAATTTGGAGGAGAACATTAAGGAAGAAATACATCAAAGCCTGGATGCAAGGTTTCTTGATATTTATATAGATGAACACTTATGTCCACGGGGATTACGTATAGACCTTAGATGTCCGTTCGCCACGGACAAAGATTTAAATATTGAATGGAATACAATTTTATCCGACTGTATGCATAGAATTGTAGGCTGCCTATATAAAAAAAGAACCACCCTTGCTGAACAAGCAACTAGAAGGATGGAAAAGATCAGCAATGAACTGTTAAGGTTTAAAAGCCATCCTTTATATAGAAATATAAATTCTAGTATTGCTACCAACGTAACTAAAATTGAACACGATGCTATTATCAGGAAGTCTAAAAAACTGACTAGAGATCGTACCGATTTTTGTCCTAATTTTAGTGGACATACCCATATTGAGGGTGAAAATATGGAGGTTACTCCTGCTGTATTAACCCCTTCATTGGTTAAGAATTACACACTTACTTTTGTTAATAGCAGTAAATATGCTCAGAGGGGAACCTACCCAGAGGGTGCTACAAATCCCAGCCGAAATAATAACAATACCAATAAAAATTTGGGTAGCACTAATGATCATACTGTGGATCTAACTAAATTGATTGATAGTAATATTGAAAAATTTGAGAAATCTACTGAGGGAAAAATTTCCAAACCCTTATCTGAATCTGTAGAATTAGTGTTAAAGAACAGAAGGGAGTCAGCTTCCTTTACATTACCACTTTATGACCCAGAGATTAAAACCTCTGATGTCAATGATGTATACCAAAATGATATCGATGAGAATTTATTAAATCTTTCCATCCATGAAGTTTCACAAATAGAGGAACCATTAATTTATTTAGATGATGTAACTATTAATACTGGCAATAATAATAAGAATGGAAATATAAATTCAATACACAAGGAATCTGACACCACCTCAGCTGTGACTGCCCCTACTAATTCCACACCTGTCATCATTGACAACTCAGGAGCAGGGTGTTCAGCAGCTGTCCCTTTTCTTCCAAGGGTGGATAGTTCCATTCTATCTACCTCTAAATCCTCCCTTGATATATATGGTGCTACTAATAATAAAACTATCCCTCATTTTTTCTGCAAGGCTCAACTAAAAAGAAAAGTAAATATAGAGGGTCTAGAGGAAAGGGGAAGGAAAAAAGGCAAAAACGATCAGTAACAACACCTAGTAATGTCTTTAACCTTTCCTCTTTGGCATTGACTACAACTGATTTAACCCTTTTATCTAGAGGTCTATCATATTGCCCAAATTCAGGGAGTAAGAATCTTGAGATATTTTTGGATGTTCATAGTTTCGTGAGAAAACTCACTTTAAAGAGACATTATGAAATTAAAAAATGTGTCTATAACACTAATGAGAATGAAGAACTCTCTAATACAACTGAACCTACAGGGTTACATTTGGATGTTAAAAGTAAAAGCAAATTTTATCCGACAGATAGTAAGGGTCCTCATTTGGAAACTTTTTCTAATTTACTACTAAAAAAATTTAATAATATTGAAAAAAATTCTAAGGTAAAATTGAAAAAAGGTGGGAATCTAACATCAGGTGAGAAAGCTTCTCTTTTAAAACTCAAAAACAATACGGAGATAGTCATCAAAGCTGCAGATAAGGGAGGTGGTATAGTGGTGCAGGACCGAGGTGACTACATAAAAGAAGCATATAATATATTGTCTGACCACGAGTTCTATTCTAGAATAACTAATGACCCTTTTTCAGAAATGCAAAAAGCTTATAACTCTATGATCAAGGATGCCTTTGATAATGGTGTCTTGAATGAGAATGAGAGTAAGTATCTCTCTATAAAAAATCCAAGCGTACCTTTTATGTATCATATTCCCAAAATTCACAAGAGTCTTACAAATCCCCCTGGTCGCCCCATTATTTCGGGTATTGGTTCCCTAACTTCAAATCTATCCAGCTACATAGATAGCATTATGCAGTTACATGTCACCCAATTGAGGAGCTACATTAAGGATTCTGCACATGTGATAAAACTTATCAGAAATATTAAGTGGAAAGATAGTTACGTATTTGTTACAGTTGATGTATGCTCCCTATATACAAATATCAAACATGAAATTGGACTTGAAAGTATGAAATTATTTATGGATACAGATCCGAGACTATTGGACAAACAGAAACAGTTTTTAATGTCTGGAATGGAGTTTATTTTAAAAAATAATAATTTTACTTTTTTGGGTGAACTGTACCGCCAGACACGCGGTGCGGCAATGGGATCACGGGTAGCACCTACATATGCTAATTTATTTATGGGTCACTTTGAGAATTCTTTTATCTATAAAAGTGCTTTTACTGATTGCATGGTGTTTTATGGTCGTTATATTGATGATCTGGTTTTTATTTGGGACACAACTTTTAAACCTCCAGAATTTTTAATGTCAGAGCTTAAAAATAACCCCTGGGGTCTTGATTTTACTTTTGTTTTTAACAAAACCGCTATTAACTATCTAGATGTGACATTTTTTATTGTTGATGGAGAAATTCATACAAAAAATTTTTTTTTAAAAGTAGACAGTAACAGCTATGTGCATTATAACAGCAACCATCTTGATAAATGGCTTTGTAACATTCCAAAAAGTCAGTTTATGCGTATTAGGAAAAATTGTTCTTCCGATAGTGATTTTAAGGTTCAATCCGAGTTTTTAAAAAATAAGTTTATAGCACAAAAATACCCCAAGGATTTGGTGAATAGAGCATTGGAGCATGTTTTTAAGAATTTTAATCAAGAAATGTTACTAAAAAAAGAAAAAGCTGATATTGCAGCTAGTTCAGAAGAATTTACCTGTAGTTTTTTAACCACATTCAGCACAGACCACAAATTCATTAAAAAATCTATTAATGAGTTGTGGTACATAGTGAGAGAGGATAATATACTGGGAAAGTTGGTGCCGCAACATCCCAAAATTATTTTTAGGAGAGCACCCAGTTTGAAAAATAAACTAGCACCCAGCAGACTTTTTGATGAATGCAAAAAATTATCTGCTTCACAAAAACCAGGGATTTTCAAATGTTTTCACAAAAAATGTTTGTGCTGTGGCAATATAGCACATACTAGTACAGCATTTAAACATTCTTCCTTTCCTCACCCTTTTCCAATCAGCTACCATTTCACTTGCACCACTTCTTATGTTATTTATATTATCACTTGTCCATGCAACAAGATATATGTTGGTAGGACAATACAACCTCTTCACCTCCGCATGAATTCTCATCGACATAATATCAAAATAGGTTACCTTAAACATGGTCTTTCCAAACACTTCAGTATTTCACATAATTGCAATCCTTCACTATTTCGAGTTCACCCCATTGATCACGTTCCTGCACATGTTTTTAATCGCATACAATCACTTTATAAGAAAGAGCTTTTTTGGATATACACTTTGAATTCCCTTGAGCCTGAAGGGCTAAATGTAATGTCAGATATTCTTTGACTTGTTTGTTTTTTTTTTTTTTTTTAATTTTATTTAAATATTAAATGTCAATTAAGAATTAATGTTATTAATTTATAAAAAGTTATTTGCCAAGATTTTATGTACCATATATATGTTTTAAATCTTGCCTTTTGTATTATAGTATAAGTGCCTTGGTGCCCCTCCCCTTCCTTTTGTCTTATGTATAAATACACCCTGTACTGTGCTATGTATTATATGCCCTGAAGAAGAGAGTAAGAAAGCTCTTGAAACGCGTAGGCTTCAATAAAAAACCTAAAATCTACCTCGTGAGCGCGGTCTTCAGTTCGCCCAAGACTACTACCCTCAATGTTCAAGATGACACATTTCCTTTGTATTTTAGGCCAAAAATATATATAATGTAATACATTTATAATATTTTAAAAATTACAAAAATGAAAATGGGCCGATGCAGAAGACTTATAGCCTTCTGTATCGGCCCATTTTCCTTCTTGTAATTATAGCAAAGCATATCTTTTTGTACAGATAGCAAAGCAAATAAAATAAAAACAGCAGTGCTTCACCTACTAAAAAGGTTCTAATTGGTAAAACAAAGCTGCATTGGCTAAAAAGCACAATCTGCCCCTGTGCTTGTGCTACTGTAAGAAACTTGTATAGCCTTGCACTATGGCACCTATATGAATCTGGGTATCAAAATTACAAAACTGACTTGGAGATCTGTGTCAAAAAGAATCCTGCTCTTCTTTGAACATGTGATGTATTTCTATCCAGTAAAGTTCCTGAATTTAATGGTGGTAAGTGGTGATCACTAGCTCATGGTAGATGTCCAGGAGCAGATATGCAGGTCACCTATAGTGTGGTGTAAACAATGGCTTTAATTATAATTTCTAATTTGTAATCTTCAACACGCTCTCTCACATGGGATTGCTCCATGTATAGACTGTAACAGAATATTGAGAATTTGCATCTCAGAATTAGTAGGAAAAGAACTACAGCAACTCATTAAGCCTTCCTTGCCTGGGGGCATTATACACAGAAAGATAGCAAGTGTTTTCAAGTTGCTCTTTCCTCAGTTCAAACTGTAATTAAGAAATGGCAGTTAACAGGAACAGTGGAGATCAAGATAAAGTCTGGAAGACCAGACAAAATTTAAGTGAGAGCTGCTTGAAGGATTGCTAGAGTAGCAAATCAGACTGCAAATGAAATTCAGAAAGGTAACAGGAAAAAATGGACCCAAATATTTGTTGTGCAATTTCTCATGAGTATGCTGATACCCCATATGTGGAGGAAAACCACAGTTTAGGCGCACGGCAGGGCTCGGAAAGGAAGGAGTGATGGTTTGGAACACAGACTTTGTTGGAATGGTCTGCAGGCTTCACGTTTGGAGAGCCCCTGATGTGCCTAAACAGTGAAAAAAACAACAAGTGACCCGTTTTTGGAAACTACACCACTCAACGATTTTATCCAGTGGTACAGTGAACATTTTGAACCCACAGCTACTACACAGAATTTGATAACATTAGTGTTATGACCTGGTGGTTAGGAGCACCAGGAATGACCTGATAGTTAAACCTCAAACAGGACAAGCTCTGGGATGTGGGAGCTCTGCTGACCGCAATCCCTAATCCTATCACAACAACTAGAAATAGCCGTGGAGCGCTCCTGACGCTCCCTAGGCGCCTCGTCACAGCCTAAGAACTAGCTAGCCCTAGAGAAAGAAAGTAAAGCCTACCTTGCCTCAGAGAAATTCCCCAAAGGAAAAGGCAGCCCCCCACATATATTAACTGTGAGTTAAGATGAAAGTCACAAACACAGAAATGAAACAGGTTGTAGCACAGGGAGGCCAGACTAACTAAATAGACAGAGGATAGGAAAGGTATCTTTGCGGTCAGCACAAAAACTACAAAAGGACCACGCAGAGTGTGCAAAAAGACCCCCGCACCGACTCACGGTGCGGAGGCGCCACCCTGCATCCCAGAGCTTCCAGCTAGCGAGACAAAATAATGAAAGCAAGCTGGACTAGAAAATCATGAACAGAAAATAACAAACGGACACTTAGCTTCTTGCAGGAAGAGACAGGTCTCAGAAAGATCCAAGAGCGAACTGAAGCAATGCAGAAACATTGACAGCTGGCATGGAGTAACGATCTAAGTGGAGTTAAATAGAGCAGCAAACCAAAGGATAAACCCCGTCACCTGTGTAAGGAACCTCAGAAGCAGCAGCTCCACTCACAGCCACCAGAGGGAGCCCACGGACAGAACTCACCGAAGTACCATTCACAACCACAGGAGGGAGCTTGACAACAGAATTCACAACACATTAGGTAGTCATATTGAAAATTTTCTTATTTTTTTCACAAAAATGTTGTTTTAGCCCCAAATTTGTGATTTTCCTAATGGATATTAGGAAAAAAGAGACCCCATAATTTGTTGCACAATTTGAAGGTGCCAGAATGGCAGAAAAAAAAGAAAGTGACCCCATTGTAGACACTGCACGTCTCAATGAATTAATCTATGGCTGCAATGACCATTTTGGAACATCCATGCTGTGATTTATTCTGGAGAATTGCAAATCTACCAGTCTAGTACCCATACATTGTGCCCCCATACAGTGTAGCGCTACATTGTGCCCACTGCGGTTTAGGCACAGTGGGGCTCAGTAGGGGGGCATTTGGATTGGGAACACAGAATTCACAGGATTTTATATGAGGGGGCGGGAGTCATGTCACTTTTCCAGAGTCTTTGTTTTACCAGTAATGCGGGACCCCCTATAGTTCCAGTAACAGATGATGGACATGAGTGGGGGCTGGTTTTGTGTAGGATAAATTAGGGGCTTTATTGGTAACATTTTGGGTGTACATAATATGTTGCAATTGCTTCCAGAATAAGGCTGAGATCACATTCTTTTGTTCTACGCTGTGCACTTTTGTGGGTGTTTCCGTGTAAATCCCACAAAACTGTGATTCAGGTGAAACCCCAAGGGAACCACCCACCATGAGACAGGTGGAGACATTTCGTACTCCGTTTGACATCTGCTCCGGCGGTCTCCCACACTTGTGTGCTGAAAAAAACTCTAAAAGAATGGGATGCTGCTGAAACACAGACCAGTCCAAAGTGACTTTATCTGCCTCATAAGTGAGTAGTTCAGTCAGGGTTTTGTATGAATTGCGGTTTTGTGGAATTTACATGCAAACCCGGACGTAAGTGCTCAGCACCAAGCGCCGGATAAATGTGAGCTGAGCGTTATTCCGATTTTTGGGAAGCAGAGAGAACAAATAGACAGCAGTACAAGAATAGTTCTTATTTTTATTTTTCTATTTTATGTTCACCGTGTGGTATAAGTGATGAGGAGGATTTATTCTTTGGGTCGGTGCAATTACAGCTATACCAGATTTTTTGTGGGACGAGTTGCGGATTTTTTTTCTACCAGTTTGGGGTACATAATTTTTTTTGATCGGTTTTCATTCAAACTTTTCAGACACAGAATAAACAAAAAACAGCAATTCAGTTATTTATTTTATTTTATTTTTTTACGTCGTTCACCATGCGGTAAAAGTGATAAGACCGATTTGTTCGTTGGGTCGGTACGATTACAGCAATACCAGATTTATATAGTTTTTTTTATGATTTGCTATTTTTACACACTAAAAACAATATTTTAGCTAAATGAATTTGTTTTTGCATTGCCCTATTCTGAGAGCTGTAACTTTTTTATTTTTTTTGCCAAATGAGCCATATTAGTGCTTGTTTTTTGCGGGACGGTTTGACATTTTCATTTGTGTCATATTCTTTTACAAATTACTTTTTGACCACTTTTTATTCATTTTTTGTGAATCACAATGATGAGAAAGTGGAGTGTTTTTTATTATTATTTTTTTCCGCCGTTCACCAAACGGAACCAGTTTTATAGAGCGGGTCGTTACAGATGCAACGATACCAATTTTGTGTATTTTTTTGTTTATTATTGTTTTAGCAAAAATGCTGCATTTTGAGTTGCGAAATGGATTTTAGTGTTTTGTGTGTGCATTTTTGTTTGTTTTTTTACTTTTTTACATATATAATTGTACTTTTTTTTCACTTTTTTACACCTTTTCACTGTGGGACATGTATAATATTTACTTTGAGCAGTGTTCTCATACACTGCTGTACTCATGTACAACAATGTATGAAACTTCAGTTCCTCACTCACACCCACTGACAAAACCTGTGAGACCCAGCTTAATGCTGGATCTCACAGGCCACCATACCCTGGGGTCATCACATGACCTCAGGGTATCATGGATACCATCAGGACCCACGACTCTCATCGCGGGGCTCCGATGGTTACTAAGAGAGTCTTGTGACCCCCTTGTAGCAATTTAAATACCGCTGTCGTGATTGTCACTGATATTTAAGGGGTTAACTGGCCCCGATCGGTCACAAAACCGGTTGGTTCTGAGGCAGGAGGATGCCAACTGTCATGTACAACTAATACACACATGGGCATCACCACGGTTAGGTGGCACTATTCTCTTATTACTCAGTGCCATTAAAAAGCATATTAGCACCCTTAATGACCGCCGTTAAAAGGTGTATCGGCAGTCATTAAGGAGTTAAAGAATCTCCCTTATATGTTTGTGAAAAATTGGATGAATTGTGCAATTTCTCACTGTACTGAGGATTTTTAGCAAAGCAAAACATAAAAATATGAGTCTTCGCTAATTAAAATTGTGCTTTTCTGTTGTTGTTATTATCTCAGGTTGAATAATTCAGGATTGTTATAAAGAAAACTAATGGCTTTTCTAGAATTTTATTAACCATTAAGGCAAAGAGAATAAAATGTGTTTGGATGCATAGAATAATTATTATTTGCACTATCCGCATTAAGAAAAACAGATCTATCTTCTGAGAATACATCTGGTTTCCTGAGCCATTCTCACTGCTGATGAGACAGATGGTATTTAAAAGACAGCAGAAGGTAGTACTTGTGATAAAACTGTAGGCTGCTTTCCAAGTAGAATTTAATTTGGACCATTTGATGGAAGGGTGGGGTGATTGAGTTATATTAAGCTTACCAATGCACACCGCATAGTTTAAATATAATGTTCTTTGTTTATTATAAATGTATCATTAATGGCAGCAGATGGTCCACATACAGTATACCCTGCTTAGTATCATCAAATCTAGTCGGTAACAAATAGAAAGGTGATTACACAAAAATGATGTGCAATTGTGCAACAGCGACTGCAGCTAAGTTTAGATGGACACAGCTAAAACAACCATGGAATCATGCAGGCCAACCTGAAAGGTGAACTTTCGAGATGAGCGAGTCTTTTGAAATTCGAATTTGCTTTGTTGAATTAAAAAAAATTAATTGACTCCCAGTTCATCGCAAATAATGCAAAGCCGCCTCCAATTGCTCTGAAAATATGTAACAGTATGACATCTCATAGAATTGCATTGAACATTTTCTATGGTCTTTAACTCAAACACAACCTTAGTAATGTCAACATTCATGGCTATGGGTAAACGGATGGGAGCTGTTCTTCCCTACTGTCCTGTCACACACCTTAATCTTCTTTCAGTTTTAAAGTTATTCCTACCTATTAGAGATGGGTGATCCAATTGGCATGACTCTGGTCCATCGGCATGTCAGCAGTCTTTGGCCTTATCTAGAATTGTCTTTATCAATAATCGACTTTATATAATATGTCTTTGAAAGGAATAAGTCATGTGTTAGTCCATTGTATTGACCGCACATGTATAAATACATGTAATACATATAAATAAGATCACGAGCACGCTCGGGTGATCTCCGAGTATTTGTTAGTGTTCAGAGATTAAGTTTTCATCGCAGCAGCTGAATGATTTACAGCTATTAGCCAGGCTGAGTACATGTGGGGGTTGCCTGGTTGCTAGGGAATCCCCACATGTAATCAAGCTGTTTAGTATCCCTTGGAATGCTGAAATAATCACTTTTATAAATTTTACGCCATACCTGTATTGCATCAGGGAGGTATGATTTCTCCCTGGCTCAAGTGCCTCGCAGCCATTCATCATCCCACCGGGCGCCGCCTCCTCTCTGTCTTGTGCTCTGCAATTATTTCTCGGGCATGCGCCGTGCGCACTGCCCTGGAAGTTACATCAAGTGATGTAAGTAGATCATGCCTGCGCACTTAGGAGGCCCCAGATCCTGCCCCACAGTGTGTTATGATGTATTCACACTGCGGGGCTGGGAATCTGGCACTGTGTGCAGGTGAGATCTACTCACATCACTTGATGTAAGTTACAGGGCCACGCACACGGCGCATGCCTGAGAAATAATTGCAGAGCACAGGTGCTGGTGACGGCACAAGACAGAGAGGAGGCGGCACCCAGTGGGATGATGGATGGCTGCGAGGCGCTTAAGCCAGGGAGAAATCATACCTCCCTGACACAATACAGGTATGGCGCAAAATTTGAAAAAATGATTATTTCAGCATTCCAAGGGATACTAAACATAAGAGCCACCTTCACGGAATGCAGCCTTAGTGCTGCTGAAGGTGGCTCTTTTACCTTAATAGGCCCTGGGGGGGGTGACAGGTTCAGCAAGAGCATGAGCGGCTGATGGGAGCATTTATCAGCTGGCGCCAGCTCTAAATAAATAATAAAAAAATGGCATTGGTTCTCCTGTATTTTTGATTACCAGCCAGCAAAACTGTAGAATAAAGTAATCACTGCAAGTGAAAAGTTTATTTAAATAATACTGTAGTGGAGCGATAGGCAAAAACGTTTCGGCCAACCCGTGGCCTTGATTACAATATCGCTGAAACAGACAAAGAAATAATCAAGAAATGAACATATACAAATATACATATATACAATTGCCGAAGTATATATAGACTTTTGAAGGCATGTCAGGATAATAGCCAAGGTGAAATAGTATCTAAGAATACAGGTATATGTTAATATTGTATATATAGTATATATAAGATACACTATGCAAGGACATGATATAGAGAAAATGGGTTACAGAGGCAAAACATATAACATTGAGACTGGTAGGACAATTGAACATACCCTAATTGGAAGTTTTTCTAGAGTGGGTATACGGTGTTACTGAGGATATCTGTTGTGAATTCTGTGGCTGAATTCACTCCTGTGGTCACAAGTGGTACTGCAGCTTCTGAGCTTCTTCCCTCAGGTGTTCTGGTGAGCTCGTTAACTGCTTCATTACTTAACTCCGCCTGATGCTGCTATCCTTGCTCCTTGTCAATGTTTCAGTGTTGGATCTG
This sequence comes from Ranitomeya imitator, assembly GCF_032444005.1. Taxonomy (NCBI): domain Eukaryota; kingdom Metazoa; phylum Chordata; class Amphibia; order Anura; family Dendrobatidae; genus Ranitomeya; species Ranitomeya imitator. The sequence goes on from NC_091287.1 coordinate 436,675,346, forward strand.
AGCTTCTCCTGATTGTTCCTGTGACCTGCTGCTCTGTATAGCTAAGTGCTTTTTGCTTTATTGTTGCTTTTTTTCTGTCCAGCTTGTCTTTTGTTTTGCTGGAAGCTCTGAGACGCAAAGGGTGTACCGCCGTGCCGTTAGTTCGGCACGGTGGGTTTTTTTTTTGCCCCCTTTGCGTGGTTTTGCTTTAGGGTTTTTTGTAGACTGCAAAGTTCGCTTTACTGTCCTCGCTCTGTCCTAGAATATCGGGCCCCACTTTGCTGAATCTATTTCATCCCTACGTTTTGTCTTTTCATCTTACTCACAGTCATTATATGTGGGGGGCTGCCTTTTCCTTTGGGGAATTTCTCTGGGGCAAGTCAGGCCTATTTTTCTATCTTCAGGCTAGCTAGTTTCTTAGGCTGTGCCGAGTTGCCTAGGTGGTTGTTAGGCGCAATCCACAGCCGCTTTTAGTTGTGTTTAGGATAGGATCAGGTTTGCAGTCTACAGAGTTTCCACGTCTCACAGCTCGTTCTTGTATTTTTGGGTATTTGTCAGATCACTGTGTGCGCTCTGATCGCTAAGCACACTGTGTTTCTGGATTGCCTTCATAACACCTGTCATTAGCAAACATAACAGATATCGGCTAAGGATAAAGTTGTATACACCTGTAAGGGGTGATAAGGAATAATATGCAGTAAGAGTTATATCAAATATACATGAGCAACATATACCATTAGATGATATGTACTGAAAAAGGGGGGGGGGGCTGGCTAAATCGGCATAAAGTCAATGGGAGGGTGTCCATAGTGGCTATTACATTAGTGAATGGGGGTTATTGTGACATGACCAAGGTAGAGATATAACGGTATAGTAAGATCACACTGTTATTAGTTGTGTAGTCAAAGTCATAAGCTCCTTTGCGTCATCATCAAACAAAATGATAGCTGTATTGTACTTGCCAGCGTAGTGTTGATATGGCTAAAGCCAGGTACATAGCGAATAGGATGCCGCAGTTGTGTGGGGCTTGAGGATATGACTGTAGAGAAAATAATCATCAGGATAAAGGATGCCAAAGGTGAGGTACCTGGACGGCTAGTGTACAGTAATTATATGGCTGTGCACCAACTGCCCAACTATGGAGTCAGCCAAATCCAGACTGCGATGTCCCTGTGTTGATTATGTGACCAGAAGGGGGAAGGATAAAGCTGCAGAGAAGAAAGTAATATGGAGATAAAATGTAACATTAAGCACTAGGTGGGTGACTTATCTGTTAATGTCTCACATCCGTTGGTAGCTGTGTTTCCTGCACGCGGAGCCGATGTTGGTGGATAAGTGGGAAGAGTCAACACAAACTGTGTCCAGGCAGTGGAGGAGCTGTGGTGAATGCAGCGATCTCGCTGTTTAAAGCTCCAGCCGGTCATGTGACCGGACATGTAGTGAGACGCCGGCCCATGCGCAGTCCGCGCTGATCAAAGGAGAGCAGTACGGCTCTCAATCCAAGGTGCTCACGTAGGCGCAGTGCGCGCCCTGGACACCGACGCACGTGTAGTGTGTGCTGGAGATGGGGAAGCAGCGCTGTCCCTATTTGGTATGTGTGATACAGGGAACCGGCGCATGCGAGATGTGCGCTGTACGTTCCATAGACAGAGACTCCCCTAGTGCGCACATATTACTGGTGGGATATAAACTACAGGCATATTAAGTGTGGAATAAGGCTGGGTATACAGATAATGTAATGAGAAGGTAAACAGAAAGTGAAAATTGCATGGAGGTAGCAACACGGCACAATTATGAGCTGACCCATAATCGATATACTGTACACATATATGAATGACAAGGTATACAGCTGAGGGGATAGTGCTCTAAAGCAGTAAGAGAACCGAACCTGCAAACAAATGGCACTACTGGATTCCTATAAGCAACCAATAGTCAACACATGGTATACATACATGAGTATATGGTAGGAGTCCAAACTGTTAATCATATAGATAGATACAGACAGGAAAATAGAATAAAGTGAAAATTATATTATGAGCATGAAAAGGAAAATAAAGGAAAATAAACTAGTGGAAAAATGAAAAATCGGGGAAAATGGATTATTTGGAATGAGGGTAACCAAAAATGAACAATATGGTGTAAATAGTGTAAAAATGGAGGACAAAAAAGGATTAAAAACTGATGAAAATAGGAAGGGTAAAAATAGGGAAAAATAAACTAGAAATAAAAATAAGGTTAAAAATAAAAAATATAAAAAATAAAAAAATGAAAAAAATGAAAAAATGAAAAAATTAAACTTATGCAGGGTCTAACAGGTATGTGTCTTACAGTCTTAAATGTGCAAATTTTAGAGGCTATATGTGCAATGGGTCAATTCATCTAGAAAAAATAGAATTTAATCAAGTTAGCCAATCCATCTCACGGTTCAATCCTCTCGGATGCAGGGTATCCAGAGTGTAAATCCAAAATGTCTCTCGTTGCTTTAGTAATTTAATGTGGTTACCTCCCCTCTTGGGACGGGGGATTTTTTCTACGACCTGAAACCTAATTTGGGCTATGTTGTGCTTAGCCTCTTTGAAATGTTAGGGTAAGGGAAGCCACAATTTTTCACACCTAATAGTGGACTTGTGGCTGGATATATGATCCCTTATTGCGTGGGTGGTTTCGCCCACATACAATAGCCCACATGGACATTTGATAATGTAGACCACAAAATTGGTTTCGCAGGTGTAGTAGTCTCTGATTGGATATGACTTACCAGTATGGGGATGTACCTCTTCGTTGCCTTTGATTACATTCTAACAACTCATGCAGTTCAAGCAGGGAAAAGTGTCCGCACGCTTCAGACCAGTTAATGTCCTAGTTAGCGGTGTTCTCTGTGATCCTAGGTCAGCTCTTACAACCCTGTCCCGTATGTTTTTGGGTCGTATAGTACACATTAGTGGAGGCTCATTGAAGATAGGGATGGTTGGGTAAGCCTTGCTCAAGAGCGGCCAGTGTCCCCGAATCAAATTGTGTATCTTACGCATAGCTGTTATAAAGTAGGAGGCTGTTGCAATCCGTCGGTTTCGTATAAATATCTGTGCTAAGATTGCCATGGGCATCCTTCAGCACTTTAGTGTCGAGGAATGTGACCTCGTTCCTGTGGTATAGCAGTGTGAAGGACAACTCGGGTCTGACAGTGTTGATGGTATTATAAAACTCCAGAAGGGTAGTATGGTCTCCCAGCCATATGCAAAAGATATCGTCTATGTACTTGTGCCATGTGAGTGCATACTGTTGGAAAATGGGATTGGGGTACACGTATTCCTGTTCAAATCGGTTCATATAGAGATTAGCGTACACCGGGGCCACGTTTGATTCCATCGCAGTCCCGCACTTCTGTACAAAGAAATCATCTTCAAATAGAAAAAAATTCTCCTTGAGTACTAGATTGAGCAGATCTATACAGAGTCTCTGGGAGTCCTTATCGATGTTGGCTTCTTGTAGAGTGAGTGAGACCACTTCAATACCCTTGTCATGTGTGATGGAGGTATATAAACTATTCACATCTAGTGTGCACGAAAGACTGTCAGATAGAATGTTGGTAATGTTGTGAATTTTCTCCAAAAAATCACCGGTGTCTAGTATGAATGATTTAGTTAACCGAGTATACGATGTAAGCAGCTTTTTCAAAAATATGGCAAGGGGATTAAGTATAGAATCGGTAGATGCCACTATGGGTCGGCCAGTGGGATTTTGAAGATTTTTATGAATTTTTGGAAGAGCGGTACTGTTTTCCTTTGATCAGCGCGGACTGCACATGCATCGGCGTCTCACTACATGTCCGGTAATATGACCGGCTGGAGCTTTAAACAGCGAGATCGCTGCATTCACCACAGCTCATCCACTGCCTGGACACAGTTTGTGTCAGCTCTTCCCACTTATCCACCAACATCGGCTCCAGGTGCAGGAAGCACAGCTACCAATGGATGTGAGACATCAGCGCTTAACAGATAAGTCACCCACCTAGTACTTAATGTTACATTTTATCTCCATACTACTTTCTTCTCTGCAGCTTTATCCTTCCCCCTTCTGGTCACATAAACAACACAGGGACATCACAGTCTGGATTTGGCTGACTCCATAGATGGGCAGGTAGTGCACAGCCATATAATTACTGTACACTAGCCGTCCAGGTACCTCACCTTTGGCATCCTTTATCCTGATGATTATTTTCTCTACAGTCATATCCTCAAGCCCCACACAACTGTGGCATCCTATTCGCTATGTACCTGGCTTTAGCCATATCAACACTACGCTGGCAAGTACAATACAGCTATCAATTTATTTGGTGATGACACAAAGGAGCTTATGACTTTGACTACACAACTAATAACAGTGTGATCTCACTATACCGTTATATCTCTACCTTGGTCATGTCACAATAACCCCCATTCACTATGCACATCTGTGTCATTGGCAACTCTATAGTGCTTGAATATCATTTGCATTGTGTAACGATAGCCATTTTGGGCATCAACCTCTTTATCACAGGAGGACAGGAGCTTGTGCTCGTAATAGCCACTATGGACACCCTCCCATTGACTTTATGCCGGTTTAGCCAGGCGACCCCCCCCTTTTTTTTCAGTATATATCATCTAACGGTATATGTTGCTCATATATATTTAATATAACTCTTACTGCATATTACTCCTTATCACCCCTTACAGGTGTATACAACTTTATCCTTAGCCGATATCCTCAGTAACACCGTATACCCACTGCAGAAAAACTTCCAATTAGGGTATGTTCAATTGTCCTACCAGTCTCAATGTTATATGTTTTGCCTCTGTAACCCATTTTCTCTATATCATGTCCTTGCATAGTGTATATTATATATACCATATTAACATATACCTGTATTCTTAGATACTATTTCACCTTGGCTATTATCCTGACATGCCTTCAAAAGTGTATATATGCTTCGGCAATTGTGATGTTCGTCCTTCGTTTTCGAAGATGACCATGACTTCAGGGTTAGAAGAGAATTAATAGTTATGGGTCCGGAGGTGGCTGATGAGTCCAATCCGGGCCCTGAAGGTTCGCCCACATACTTGACATACGAAAGCAGATGTTGTCAGTACACCAGATTCTGCTTGTGCCTTGCGTACAGCACGTTTTCTTTTTGCGTCACAGATTTTCCTATCTTCAGCTGCACGTGCTCCTGAGGTGATCCTGCCCCGCCAACCTGGACGATCCAGGGCAAGCTCTTCCCATTCATTGGTGTTGACTTCCAGGTTTTTGAGAGACACCTTAAGGCAGTCTTTATAGCGCTTCTTCTGCCCCCCAACTGCTCGCTTTCCTTGGCACAGTTCTCCGTACAGCAGATGTTTCGGTAGTCGGCTGTCCGGCATTCGGACCACGTGTCCAGCCCACCTGGCTTGGACTTTCAGCAGGAGAGTGTAAACGCTGCAGAGCCCAGTTTGTTCCAGAATTGCCGTGTCTGGGACATTGTCTTGCCACCTGATGTGGAGGAGTCTGCGTAGGCAACTCATGTGGAAATGATTAAGCTGTTTAGCATGCCGGCTGTACACTGTCCAGGTCTCGCTAGCATAGAGAAGTGTGGTGAGGACCACCGCGCAGTAGACCTTCAGCTTGGTGGTAAGGCTGAGTCCCCTTCGTTCCCAGACGTTCTTACGCAGTCTCCCGAAGGCGGCACTGGCTTTGGCGATTCTGTTGTTAACCTCAGCGTCTATGGTTACTTCACGGGAAAGTGTGCTGCCTAAGTAGGTGAAGTTATCGACTGCTTTGAGGTTTTGCTCCTTCACCGTGATACGTGGCTCCTTGTACAGTTTTCCTGGAGCCGGTTGATACATAACTTCGGTTTTTCTAATGTTGATCTCGAGACCAAAACTGTCGCAAGCTTGCGAAAAACTGTCCATTTCATGCTGCATCTGCTGTTCCATGCTAGCGTTAAGTGCACAGTCATCAGCAAATAGTAATTCACGGATAACAGTCTCATGCACTTTCGTAACCGCCTTCAGGCGTTTTGGGTTGAATAGCTTGCCATCAGTCCTGTACCTAACCTGGATTCCATCTTCACAGTTGTTAAAGGCATCACTTAACATTGCAGAAAACAGCATACTGAACAGGGTTGGAGCCAGCACACAGCCTTGTTTTACGCCATTTGTTACTGGCAAAGCCTCAGATACGTCTCCATCGTTCAGAACCTTCACCATCATGCCATCATGGAACTGCCGGATGACTGAGATGACTGCCGGATGACTGAGATGTGTACATACACAAAAGTGTATATATGCTTCGGCAATTGTATATATGTATATTTATATATGTTCATTTCTTGATTATTTCTTTGTCTGTTTCAGCGATATTGTGATCAAGGCCATGGGTTGGCCGAAAAGTTTTTGCCTATCGCTCCACTACAGTATTATTTAAATAAACTTTTCACTTGGAATAAGCATCCTTCATGATACGAGTGCAGTGATTACTTTATTCTATGATTTATGGGACCGTTGGCTCTGTTCACTGGCACTGTCACATTCACAATAGTCGAGTGCTAGCTTTCCATGTTCTCTACAGCCAGCAAAACTGACAGCTGGGGGCTGCATCCCTCTGCTGTCAGCGTTAGCAAGGCTGATTATCAAGAATAGAGGGCCCCCGTGCTGTTTTTGAAAATTATTTCAATAAATAATTTTAAAAAACGATGTGGGGTCCCCCTCATTTTTAACAACTAGCCGTGCTAAAGCAGACAGCTGGAGGCTGGTATTCTCAGGCTGGAAAGGGGCCATTGATATTATTCCCCCAGCCTAAAAATAGCAACCCGCAGCCACCCAGAAAAGGTTGGTTATTAAGAATACCTCTCCCAGGCTATTTTTTAAAATTATTTAAATATATTATTTTAAAAATGACTTGGCGTCCTGCCCATTTTCGACAACCAGCCTTGCTAAAGCAGACAGCTGGGGGTTAGTACTCTCAGGCTGGTAAGGGGCCATTGATATTGCCCAAGAAGAGCAACCCACAGCCACCCAGAAAAGGCATATCAGATGCTCCAATTCTGGCACTTTGCCTGTCTCTTCCCACTTGCTCTGTAGCGGTGACAATGGGGTTCATATTTGTGGGGTTGATGTCACTTTTGTATTGTCTGGTGACATCAAGCCCACGGATTAGTAATGGAGAGGCATAAATAAGACACCTATCCATTACTAATCCTTGGTGAGATCACCGCTCCCACAGTGAGAAAAAAACCTCATGGTGCAGAGGTGAGTTCACCGTAATTCACCGGGAGAAATTTAAACTGTGGTGCACTCTCTGAGCTCATCGCTGCACCGTGAGACTTTCTCACTATGCTAGCGGGAATCTCACCGAGGTCACTGCAGTTCAGGAGCCCGGCTGGGAATGCAGCCTCAGTGACAGTTGGTAACCACGATGATGTCATTGCTAGTCACTGATGCTGTGCTCGCAGAAGCTCATTCTCCCAGCAGCTCATTCTCCCAGTGGTTCTCAGTCTGGACGGTCGCATATTGGCACCGTCCAGGTTAAAAACTGTTTATCCCCAGACATGGATTATGGCGTGGGACAAAACGATGGACAGCTGAAGGATATGGTTGTATTTCATTTTTATTTTATTACAGGAGACGATGGCTTCAATGGAATGGGCGATGACATGAGTATGTTTTAATTTAGAATGATTAAAGGGGTCTAAGTCATTCTTTCAATTAAAGGACTTTATTCTGACTGTGTTAATATACAATATATAACTATAGGATTAGTAATGGATAGGTGTCTTATAGATGACTCACCATTACTAACCCATGGGCTAGATGTCACCTGACAATACAAAGGTGACATCAACCACACAAATATCCCTTGTAAGCGGTCACGGTGAGACATGGCATACTATAGCTGCCTCGTACTGTGAGAAGCCCTACTCCTTCCCCTGATGAACCCTGGTGTTTTGTCCTAGGGGGAAACACGTCAGGATGGGCGACAACAAACGGATGAGTACATCCTCATTTTCTTTTTGACCATTATGAAGATGCAAAGTAACCTTCTGTATTAATGTCTTTATGAAAAACTGGAGGTGCACTTATATGGGAATAGTAATATTGCCCTGTTGATGTATTGATATATTATGATCTCCCTATTTTTTCTATACCAATATATATGTGATTAAAGTAATTAGCTATATAAAAGGGGAATATTCTTGATACTATAAGTGTAATACACTGCCTGTTATTATAAGTAGAACTAATATCGCAAATGTTTAAAAAGTATTTTTGTCTCTGATATTAGACACATATTGCACCTCCTGCGTATATACAGGGTTGAGAAAATCTAAGACCCTTTTTTGTGGAAATTGACCCACAAAAGACTTTAAGCAGTTTTATCTGGCACCTTATAAGCACAATTGCACTTTAGATAAGGTTTGGAGTGGTGGTAGTTTCCTTTGCTAAGTTCCCTAACCCTAAGTTAAGTTAGGGTTATAAGGGAGAGCCGTCGACGAGTGGGGGCGCCATGTCGAATTTAGGGTGCCAACCTCCACTGTGAGGTAGGGTGAATAAGGGAAAGATCACCCCCCCACCATATTAGTTTCTATCCATTTTAGTATTCCTAATTGTTAAGATAGATTAAGGTGTTATTGCCTCCTGACCCTACTATATGGGTAAATTTACTCAAAAATATTAAAAGGTAAATTTTAGGGGTATTTTTTGTACTCTTGTGGTTATGGCTAAATGGCTTTTTGTGTTTTGTGTGCCTTTTTTAACATTTTTAATTTTGCTTTTTTTCATTTTTTTGCTTAGTCCCATTGTGGGACATGTATAATTTTTAATTTGATTACTGGTCTCATACACTGCAGTACTCGTGTACTGCATGCAGTAAACGATACTGTCAGTGTCTCACTGGCACAGACTGCGAGACCCAGCTTATAGCTGGATCTCCCAGGCCACCATACCCTTGGGTCATCACATGACCTCGGGGTACCATGGTAACCACTGGCAAACGTGGGGTTTGATCTTTACAAAGGGGGTCTTGTAACCCCTTTCAACAAATTAAATATTGCTGTTGCGATTGACAGTTTTATGTAGGGTCTTATTGGTTACAAAACTAGTCAGAACTGATACCACAGGGTGTCAGCTGACATGTACAGGTGATATTGAAGTCGCCTGGTGACGCTATATATTTATTCCCGTTTTCATGTGTACCGGTGGTTGTTGAGGGGTTAAAACATGTTTTAATGTCCAATTTTTTTTATTATTTTTTACTTTTTCATATCAATATCCATATTAAAAAAATGCAACTTTCACATTGGCCATTAGGCCTCATCATAGACTTATGCTTCCTGCTCTGTTTAGCAGCCATGCAGACATAGGTAGCAATAGATTGGCTATTAACCTGAAAGTTTTCTAGGCATGCTCTGATCTGGGGCAAAGTTATTGTAAAGGGATAGGGAACAGGTGAGTGTGATCATTACTTATTTTGAATGGCAGAATCTGTGTTATCTACTGTGTACAGATGTGTTAACTGTCATTGTAATTCTTTCTGTGATGATAATGAGACTGCTGAAAATAACAGGAAGTGTAAGAATGCCATTGGGTTTAGTGACCAGTGTGAAAATTGCAAGATTTCACATTTAATATACCGTAGATAATGACATAAAAAAATTGAAAAAAAAAAGCAAAAATTAACATTAAACGATAAATCATTTTCTGATGACACATTCTCTTTAAAAAAAGCTTTTCTTTTGATCAGTGTCAAAATAATAGCAAGATATAAGCTCTGTACATGAGCAAATGGGAGAAATGTCTCCCGTCACCGTCGGACCCATGGCAGCAAATTAATGCAAAAAAATAATTACAGGCAAAATTCGGTGTGAAACAGTAAAGCGTGTTTAACACTTTAGGCACATGATTATATTTGCTCACAACCGCATAGAAAAAAAGTCTTGTTGACCAGTTAGATTTACCCGAAAAGGATTGGAGGAGCATTGCAAGACGAGCTGTGTTAGTTAGTCCCTCTCAACCATTTTAGCGCTCATGCACGTGGCTGTATTATTCTTTACCATTCTTACACTTACTTACTGTATCTTTGACAGTTTCTATACAAAAGGTACAGAGCACATAGGAGACTAGATAGCATTGTATGTAGTAATTCTCACCCAGAAGCATTTCTTTTAGGCCGGGGTCACACTTGCGAGTTCAATGCGAGAAACCCGCAGGAGTCTCTCGCATCAGTTCCTGGCATTGCCGCCGGCACTTGGGACTGGAGTGTGCGGCTGCATGTATTTCTATGAAGCAATCTTCAATTTACTTATTTTTAAAAAATCTCTCAAGAAAATAAGGATTTTTAACCCCTTTACGCCACAGCCCTTTTTCGTTTTTGCGTTTCTGTTTTTCGCTCCCCTTTTTCCCAGAGCCATAACTTTTTTATGTTTCCGTCAGTATCGCCATGTGAGGGCTTGTTTTTTGGGGGGCGAGTTGTACTTTTGAACAAAACCATTGGTTCTAGCATATCGTGTACTCAAAAGCAAGAAACAAATTCCAAGTTTGGTGAAATTGCAAAAAGAGTGCAATTCCACAACTGCTTTTTTTTTTTTTTTTTACCATGTTGACCTTATGCTAAAACTTACATGCAATTATGATTCTCCAGGTCATTACAGGTTCGTAGATACCAAACAGGTATAGGTTGTTTTTTATTTAAATGATGAAAAAAAAAAACCAAAGTTTGTAAAAAAAAAAAAATTGCATAATTTTCCGAAACCTATAGGGTCTCCATTTTTTTGTGATCTGGGGTTGGGTGAGGGCTTATTTTTTGTGTGCCGAGCTGATATTTTTAATTATACCATTTTGGATTGGATATAAAAATAATAATAATCTTTATTTTTATATAGCGCTAACATATTCCGCAGCGCTTTACAGTTTGCACACATTATCATCGCTGTCCCCAGTGGGGCTCACAATCTAAATTCCCTATCTGTATATCTTTGGAATGTGGGAGGAAAATGGAGTACCCGGAGGAAACCCACACAAACATGGGGAGAACATACAAACTCCTTGCAGATGTTTTCCTTGGTGGGGTTTGAACCCAGGACTCCAGCGCTGCAAGGCTGCTGTGCTAACCACTGCGCCACCGTGCTGCCCATTTTTTTTCAAAAATTTTTTTTTTGAAATTTTGTAATATTTTTAAAAACATTTTTTTTAAACTTTTTGCATGCTTCAGTAGTTTCCATGGGAGAATAGAAGCTGCAGCTGTCTAATCGAATCTGCTACACACAGGCGATGATTAGATCGCCTGTGTGTAGCAGAAATGCTCACTTGCTATGAGCGCTGACCGCTGGGCGCCACTCATAGCAATCTGGCAATGACAGCCACATGGGTCTCCTGCAGACCTCAGGTTGTCATGCCAACCCATCGGTGACCCAGTGATCATGTGACACTGGTGCCAATTGGCAGGATTAGTGACACGCTTCAGGCGCAATCACATTAAATGCTGCTCTCAGAGTTTGACAGTGGCATTTAACAGGTTAACAGCCGCGGGTGGATCGTGATTCCACCCGCAGCTGTTATGGGCACATGTCAGCTGTTCAAAACAGCTGACCTGTGCCTGGAAAGATGTGTGCTCAGCGCCGGACCCACATCAAAGGGAGGAACACGACAAGCGCAGTACATGTACGGAGCATGTAAGGAAGGGGTCAATATTATAGTTTATTGCTTATTACCAAATATTCCTGTTAACCTCCAAGAAGATCGGATCTGTATAGTTCAGATCAATGGTATATTCATGCTGCTGGTCTGAACAGTCAATGTTCAGGAGCACACCGTGCCCCGGTGAGTAGGAAGCCAGGAGGTAGAAGAGCGGCGTGCTCCTGAAGACAGAAGATAAGCATATACCTTTAAAGCTACATACCGTATATACTCGAGTATAAGCCGACCCGAGTATAAGCCGACCCCCCTAATTTTGCCACAAAAAACTGGGAAAACTTATTGACTCGAGTATAAGCCTAGGGTGGAAATGCAGCATTTACCGGTGAATTTCAAAAATAAAAATAGATCATTATTTCCCCATAGCTGTGCCATATAGTGCTCTGCACCGTTCATATTTCCCCATAGGTGTGAACCATATAGTGCTCTGCACCGTTCATTGTGCCCCCTAGCTGTGCCATATACGGTGCTCTGCACCGTTCATTGTGCCCCATAGATGTGCCATATACGGTGCTCTGCACCGTTCACTGTGCCCCATAGCTGTGCCATATACGGTGCTCTGCACCGTTCACTGTGCCCCATAGCTGTGCTGTGCCATATACGGTGCTCTGCACCGTTCACTGTGCCCCATAGCTGTGCTGTGCCATATACGGTGCTCTGCACCGTTCACTGTGCCCCATAGCTGTGCTGTGCCATATACGGTGCTCCATATACTGTGCCCCATAGATGTTCCACATAAATTTGTGCCGCCGCTGCCGCAATAAAGAAAAAAAAACACATACTCACCTCCCTTGATTGCAGCTCCCGGCGTCTCGTTCCGGCGCCTCCATCTTCCCGGCGTCTCTGCTCTGACTGATCAGGCAGAGGGCGCCGCGCACACTATATGCGTCATCGCGCCCTCTGCCTGAACAGTCAGAGAGCAGAGACGCCGGGAAGATGGAGGCGCCGGCCGGGAAGATGGATCGGCGCCCGGCGGCTGGAACGAGGACAGGTGAATATGCTATACTCACCTAGTCCTGGCGATCCTCGCGCTGTCCCCTCCTGTCTTCGGTGCCGCAGCTTCTTTCTCTATCAGCGGTCACCGGCACCGCTGATTAGAGAAATGAATAAGCGGCTGCGCCCCTATGGGAGGTGGAGCCGCTTATTCATTTCTGTAATGAGCGGTCCCACGTGACCGCTGAAGAGAGGAAGAAACTGCAGCGCCGAAGCCCGTGGGACGGCAGGGACAGCGCGAGGATCGCTGGGACTAGGTAAGTATACCTCAGCGCCCTCACCCCCTCACCCGCCGACCCCACCGCTACCGTGACTCGAGTATAAGCCGAGGGGGGCACTTTCAGCCCAAAAATTTGGGCTGAAAATCTCGGCTTATACTCGAGTATATACGGTAATTTTAAACCTTGTTAAAAGCAAACCTGTTACAGCGTGTGCTACATCACAATCAAATATTAATCAAATGTTCATGGCAAGATTTTCTTTCTAGCAACAACATAAGGGAGACGTGGTGAGTAATTTAACACCCCAGCTTGATAACAAAGTAAAAAAACGTGTGGCTGATGAAAAGCAGATGTTTCCATTACACACTATAAAAATGTACATAGAAGTGTAGAGATAATACAGCTTTTCTACAGGGGGCAAATACAGTTTACATATAAAGAACTGATGTATTTTTTACTGCGGATTTTAACGCAAATATACAGTAAAGATGCAGTAAATTTTACACTGCAAAGGTGACATCTGTGACAAAATAGGCAAGCTGAGAACTGAAATCATGCTCCTAAATGTACACAGAGGTGCAGAACTAAATGTTCATTATATAAGTACTGGTATATTCTGATAAATTTTTAATATTTCTAGCTTTGTATTTTTATGTTAATGCTACAATAAGTCTTTATTACACTTTTTTCAAACTGAGTAATAGTTATTATTATTATTTTTTATTATTATAGGGCCATTTATTCCATGGCGTTTTACATGTGAGGAGGGGTATACATGATAAAAACAAGTAGAATAATCTTAAACAGTACATGTCACGTCTAGGGTTGAGCGAAATGGATTGGACAATTTAAAAAATCGCCGACTTTTGTCAAAGTCGGGTTTCGTGAAACCCTACCCGATCCTAGTGTGGGATCGGCCATGAGGTTGGCGATCTTTGCGCCAAAGTCGCATTTTGTATGACGCTTTGTGTGGGCAGCGTGATGACATAGGTCTCGGTCCCCACCATGTTAGAGAAGGGCATGACAGTGATTGGCTTGCTTTCTGTGGCGTCACAGGGGCTATAAAGGGGCGTGCACGCCGACCGCCATCTTACTTCTGCCGATCTTAGCATAGGGAGAGGTTGCTGCAGCTTCGTTAGAAGAACGGATATAGTTAGGGAGGGAAGATTAACCCCCAAACTGCTTGTGCTGTAGTGATTTCCACTGTCCAACACCACCTTTTCTTTGCAGCGACAGTGGAGTTTTTTTTGTGCATCAGTGCTGTAGCTTATTAGGCTGCCCAATAAGGCTCCCTGATAGCTGCATTGCTGTTTGTACGCCGCTGTGCAAACCAACTGTTTTAAAAGCAAAAAATCCTGTTGCTCCTTTCTGCACAGTTCTCTTGTTTCTTTGTCCACACTTTTGTGTGCAACAGTCATTTTTATTGCTGCCATACTTGTCCTTTGATCATTGTAGGGAGATTGAAATTGTACTACAGCCCTTGTATTTTTTGATATATCTGCCAGCCACGTTCTGCCACTTACATTGTGTAGTGTAATACACAGGGCCTGTTTTTTGCTGCATTCTCCCCCCCCCCAAAAAAGGAGATTTAAATTGACAACAAGTTTCTATACGTCAGTTCTGTTTGTCGTATATATGCCAGCCACGTTCTGCCACTTACATTGTGTAGTGTAATACACATGGCCTGTTTTTTGCTGCAGTCTCCCCCCCAAAAAAGGGAGTTTTAAATTGACAACAAGTTTCTATACACCTTCTACCTTGTTTAACCCCTTTCTGACCTCGGACGGGATAGTACGTCCGATGTCAGAAGCCCCTCTTTGATGCGGGCTCCAGCGGTGAGCCCGCACCAAAGCCGGGACATGTCAGCTGTTTTGAACAGCTGACATGTGTCTGTAATAGGCACGAGCAGAATCGCGATCTGCCCGCGCCTATTAACTAGTTAAATGTCGCTGTCAAACGCAGACAGCGTCATTTAATTACCGCATCCGGCCGGGCGGCCGGAAATGACGGCATCGCCGACCCCGTCACATGATCGGAGGTCGCCAATGCTTCTCCATTGTAACCATAGAGGTCCTTGAGACCTCTATGGTTACTGATCGTCGGTAGCGGTGAGCGCCACCCTGTGGTCGGCGCTCACAGCACACCTGATTTTCTGCTACATAGCAGCGAACAGCAGATCGCTGCTATGTAGCAGAGGCGATCGTGCTGTGCCTGCTTCTAGCCTCCCATGGAGGCTATTGAAGCATGGCAAAAGTAAAAAAAAAAGTAAAAAAAAATGTGAAAAAAAAAATATATATATAAAAGTTTAAATCACCCCCCTTTCGCTCCAATCAAAATAAATCAATAAAAAAATCAAATCTACACATATTTGGTATCGCTGCGTTCAGAATCGCCCGATCTATCAATTAAAAAAAGCATTAACCTGATCGCTAAACAACGTAGTGAGAAAAAAATTAGAAACACCAGAATTTGTTTTTTTTGGTCGCCGCGACATTGCATTAAAATGCAATAACGGGCGATCAAAAGAACGTATCTGCACCAAAATGCTATCATTAAAAATGTCATCTTGGCACGCAAAAAATAAGCCCTCAAGCGACCCCAGATCATGAAAAATGAAGACGCTACGAGTATCGGAAAATGGCGCAATCTTTTTTTTTTTTAGCAAAGTTTGGAATTTTTTTTCACCACTTAGGTAAAAAATAACCTAGTCATGTTAGGTGTCTATGAACTCGTAATGACCTGGAGAATCATAATGTCAGGTCAGTTTTAGCATTTAGTGAACCTAGCAAAAAAGCCAAACAAAAAACAAGTGTGAGATTGTACTTTTTTTGCAATTTCACCGCACTTGGAATTTTTTCCCCGTTTTCTAGTACACAATATGCTAAAACCAATGAAGTCGTTCAAAAGAACAACTCGTCCCGCAAAAAAATAAGCTCTCACATGGCCATATTGACAAAAAAATGAAAAAGTTATGGCTCTGGGAAGGAGGGGAGTGAAAAACGAACACGGAAAAATGAAAAATCCCAAGGTCATGAAGGGGTTAACAGTACCATATATGGGTTGTTATTTTGGTTAGATTTTCCCAAAAAATGAGGAAGTCTGGTGGAAGAGGCCGTGGGCGGTCGTTGCCAGCTGGTACTGATGGTGGTGGTGGTGGAGCATCTGGTGGTAGTGGGAAAAGCAAAATAGCACCTAAGGCTGGAGGTGTTGAGCCAGCGTCATCGTCTGGCTACACAAGGCCTTGAAGGCTCCCTTATCTGGGAGTAGGAAAACCGCTTTTAAAGCCGGAGCAGCAGGAAAAAGTTTTGGCTTTCCTTGCTGACTCAGCCTCTAGCTCTTTTGCCTCCTCTTCAGAAAGTTCCAAATATAAAAGCAGCGAGTCGTCAGTGGATGCTCCCGGTCTGGAGCAAGTCGCTTCCTTGTGTCCTTCATCCAAACCAAAAGTGAAGGATGCGGCAGGCGACACTACAGTTTACTCCATGGAGCTCTTTACACATACCGTTCCTGGGTTAGAAAGGGAAATTGTTAACAGGCCATGCCCATTACAAGATGAATCGGACATGGAGTGCACAGATGCACAGCCACAGCCAGATTATTATGCTGTTCCTTTGACTAAGATCACAACATTGCCCTCGCAGTGTACTGAGCCAGAATCTGACCCTGATGAGACTATCGTGCCCCGTCCCGAACGCTATAGCACCTTACACGGTGACACGAGGAAGGTGCACATGACATTGAAGAGGAGGTGATAGATGATCCAGTTTGTTGACCCAGATTGGCAGCCATTGGGGGAACAGGGTGTCTCTGGCAGTAGCTCTGAAGCGGAGGAAAATGATCCGCAGCAGGCATCTACATCGCAACAGCTTTCATCTGGCAGGCCCGTATCTGGCCAAAAACGTTTGACAAAACCCAAAACACTTTTACGACAGCGTTGCCATTCGGTGAAAGGAGAACAGCGTGCAATGCCTGAAAAGGTATTCGATAGTAGGTAGAGTGCAGTGTGGGAATTTTTTAACCAAGATCTGAATGATCAGCGCAAAGTTATCTGCAAGAAATGCTCAAAGACGTTCAGCAGAGGGAAGAATGTCCAAAATTTAAATACAACGTGCATGCGTAGACATTTAACCAGCATGCACTTGCAAGCCTGGACTAACTACCAAACGTCCTGTACCGTTGGTGCACCCGCTCAGAATGAAGGTAGTCAGCAATGCTACATTGCTTCCCTCACTGTAAGCCCACCGGTTAGGACACCACCAACAGCAAATGTGGAGGTATCGTCGCAAGGCCAAAGCAGTCAGGGAATCACAAGGTTCTTGGTAGGAAACACTGTATGTAGGCCAACATCAAGAATACCATCACTAATCCTCTCTCAATCTGCCATGTCCACCACCACCCCCGCTAGTTCCACCATATGCAGCTCTCCAGTCCAGCTGACCCTACAAGAGACTCTCGTTAGGAAAAGAAAGTACTCATCCTGTCATCCGTGTACACAGGGTTTGAACGCCCACATTGCTAGACTAATCTCGTTAGAGATGATGCCCTACCGGTTGGTTGAAAGCAAAGCTTTCAAAGCCCTGATGGCCTACGCAGTACCACGCTATGACCTACCCAGTCGACACTTCTTTGCGAGAAAAGCCATCCCAGCCCTCCACCAGCATGTCAAAGACTGCATTTTCCATGCACACAGGCAATCAGTCAGTAGAAAGGTGCACCTCACAACAGATGCATGGACCAGTAGGCATGGCCAGGGACGTTACATGTCCATCACGGCGCACTGGGTTAATGTGGTGGATGCAGGGTCCACAGGGGACAGCCATAGTGGGACAGTTCTGCCTAGCCCACGGTCTAGGAAACAGTTGGCAGTAGGCATTCGACACCCCTCCTGCTCCTCCTCCTCCAAAAGCGAAAGCTCGTCCACAGACCGCAGTTGCCCAACCACTCCATCCGCAGCTGCCAGTGTTGCACATGAGGTGTCACATTATGGAACATCATCAGGCTGTGTTAGAAATGAAGTGTTTGGGCGACAACAGACACACTGCGGAAGTACTGGCCGAGTACTTGCGGCAAGAAACTCAGTCATGGCTGGGCAGTGTACATCTTGAGGCAGGCAAGGTAGTCAGTGATAATGGAAGGAATTTTATGGCTGCCATAGCCATTTCAGAACTGAAACACATACCTTGCCTGGCTCACACCTTGAACCTGGTGGTGCAGTGCTTCCCGAAAAATTATCCGGGGTTACCAGCCCTGCTTCTGAAGGTGCGAAGACTTTGCTCGCACATCTGCCGGTCACCCGTACACTCCAGCCGTATGCTGAACCATCAGCGATCGCTGAAGCTTCCCCAGCACCGGCTAATAATCAACGTTGCAACTAGGTGGAACTCCACACTGCACATGCTTCAGAGGCTGTGCGAACAGAGGCGTGCTGTAATGTATTTGTGGGAGGATACACATACATGGGCAGGCAGTTGGATGGCAGACATGGAGTTGTTTGGTGTGCAGTGGTCAAAGCTACAAGACCTCTGTCAAGTCCTTCAGTGTTTTGAGGAATGCACACGGCTGGTAAGTGCAGACGACGCCATCATAAGCATGAGCATCCCACTAATGCGTCTGCTGATGCAAAGTTTGACGCACATTAAGGAGCAGGCATTTGCGGCCGAGGAGGAGGGAAGCCTTGATGACAGTCAGTCATTGTCTGCTCAGGGAACTCTCCTGGACGAGGTGGCAGATGAAGAGGAGGAGGAGGATGATGGGGATTAATAATTATGGGAGGAGGATGCTTCTCAGGGGGCAATAGAAACTGGTGGCGCTGCAAGGTCAGGTACAGGGTTTTGCGGGAGACAAGTGATGTTGATTTGCAAGAAAGTGCTCCTCAACCTAGCACAAGCAGTGAATTGACACCTGGAACATTGGCCCACATGGCTGATTATGCCTTGCGTGTCCTAAAAAGGGACCTCCGCATTATAAAAATGATGACCGATGACGATTACTGGTTGGCCTACCTCCTGGATCCACGATATAAAGGGATGGCACTGGCACAGGGTCCCTCATAGTACAATGAAGTGTCTCTGACGGTGGTGGTGCACCGTCGTAATATGAGGGGCCCTGTGCCAGTACCGCCGCCCACAAGAGAGTGTTCCCCCAGCTCGAACAGTGCTCTACCACTTGCAATACTTACCTCTCCCTGCTCCACCACTGTGTAGTCTGTGCTGTTAAATCCTTCAATGGCACTTCCAATACAAATTTGTTGAAATGATAGATGATAGTTAAAATATACAGGGGCCCTGGCCTCCATTTAGACCAGTTAATACTTTGCGCCTACTACCAGAGGAGCCCACCCCAGTACCTAGCTATGACACCTGGTTAGTCCTGTTGCCAATTTTGAACTGCATTTAGCCTACTTTATTATTTGGGCCTACTAAGTCTGTCTGCGCCACTCATTACAGCTGTCCTCCATTGAACAAAGCTAAGCCGCCTGTTTACTCCTGTTACCAATTTTGACCTGCTTTTAGCCTATTTTTTATTTTAGGCTTACTAAGTCTGTCTGCGCCACTCATTACAGCTGTCCTCCATTGAACAAAGCTATGCCGCCTGTGTACTCCAGTTACCAATTTTGAACTGCATTTAGCCTACTTACTTATTTAGGCCTACTAACTGTGTCTGCCTCCCATTACAGTTATTCTCCACTGAACAAAGCTGAGCCGCCAGTTTACTCCTGTTTCAAATATTAAACTGCATTTGGCCTACTTGTTGGGTTGGGCCTACTAACGGTTTCTGCCGCTGCTTGTTGTTCTCCTCCACTGAACAAAGCTGAGCCTCAATTTTCATCCTGTTTCAGATATTAAACTGCATTTGGCCTACTTGTTTGGTTGGGCCTACTAACGGTGTCTGCCACTGCTTGTTGTTCTCCTCCACTGTACAAAGCTGAGCCTCAATTTTCATCCTGTTTCAGATATTAAACTGCATTTGGCCTACTTGTTTGGTTGGGCCTACTAACGGTGTCTGCCGCTACTTGTTGTTCTCCTCCACTGTACAAAGCTGAGCCTCAATTTTCATCCTGTTTCGGATATTAAACTGCATTTGGCCTACTTGCTTGGTTGGGCCTACTAACGGTGTCTGCAGCTCCTTCCTTTTCTCCTCCACTGAACAAAGCTGAGCCGCCTGTTTACTCCTGTTACCAATTTTGAACTGCATTTGGCCCACTTTATTACTTGGGCCTACTAACTGTGTCTGCCACTCATTACAGTTGTCCTCCACTGAACCAAGCAATGCCGCCTGTTTAGTCCTGTTACCACTTTTGAATTGCATTTAGCCTACTTTATTATTTGGGCCTATATCTGTGTTTCCTCCTCATCCTGCCCATTGGCCAGCCACTGCTAGATGAGTCTGCTGGTACATTGACCCAGACCACCACATTCCCCTTGCACTCTACACAGCCAGAATCTGACCCTGCTGAAAGTAAGGTTCCCCTTCCCGCATACTATACCACCTTACACGGCGACAAAGAGAAAGGTGCAGATGAAAGTGCAGGTTCCTTCATCAAGTGGGGGGGCATACTCGTTGGCACTGGCACAGGGCCCCTCATAGTACACAAAAGTTTCTCTGGCAGTGGGAGGTGCTGCCCGCCGTCAAACACACCGCCGTACTATGAGGGGCCCTGTGCCAGTGCCAACTAGTGGCCCCCCCCCCTGCTTGCTCAGGATTGCAGCACTTGCAAAGTTGAAATACTTACCTCTCCCTGCTCCACTGCCGTGATGTATTGCGTGTTTCCGGGGCCCACGAAAATCTTGAGCCAATCCTACCCCCCACAACTTTAGCCACATGAGCCCCAGTTTTCAATGCCTAACTATTATTATAAAGTAAATTAAGATTGACAAGCTTCAGTAATACGAATTGATGTTTTTGGCATTAAAATGGACACTGTAGGTGTTTTCCTGTCCTCCACTCACTGCCGACTTTGATTCCCCATTGACTTGCATTGGGTTTCGTGTTTTGGCCGACCCCCGACTTTTCGCAATAATCGGCCGATTTCACCCAACCCGACTTTTGAGAAAGTCGGGTTTCACGAAACCCTACTCGATCCTAAAAAAGTAAAAGTCGCTCAACTTTAGTCACGACTTGTACAGGAGGAGAGAGGACTCTACCCGTGAGGGCTCACAATCTACAAGGGATGGGCGAGAATACAATAGGCGAGGGTAGAGCTGGTCGTGCAGTGGTTTGGTCGATCGGTGGTTACTGCAGGTTGTAGGCTTGTCGGAAGAAGTGGGTTTTCAGGTTCTTTTTGAAGATTTTGATGGTAGGCGAGAGTCTGATATGTTGGGGTAGACAGTTCCAGAGGAGGGGGATGCACAGGAGAAATCTGCGATTGTGGGAAGAGGAGACAAGAGGGGAGTAGAGAAGGAGATCTTGTGAGGATCGGAGGTTGCGTGCAGATAAGTACTGGGAGGTCACAGATGTATGGAGGAGACAGGTTATGGATGGCTTTGTATGTCATGGTTAGGGTTTTGTACTGGAGTCTCTGGGTAATGGGGAGCTAGTGAATTGATTGACAGGGGGGAGAGGCTGGGGAATAGCGGGGGGACAGGTGGATTAGTTGGGCAGCAGAGTTTTGAATAGATAGTGAGATAGCTATCCACTCATCTCACTGTGCTCCAGATTCCGTATCAAAATAAGAGGCGCCATATGTAACAATCATCAGTACGCGGGCTCCAGTCCCATTATAGGTGATTTCATAGTTTGTTGTGTTTCCTCTGCGTTTGTACCCTGACTTACGGTTATGACCTGGCATACCTGACTACGCTCCAGAATACCCTGTCTTTCTTTGCCCCCATTACTTAAACCTTGGCTTTCAGACTCCTGTTTTGCCTCTACGGAACCACATGCCCGTCTCTTCTTTATGTGCATAATTAGATTTTTGGCTTGACTCACGAGTTTTTCTTTAAATCCAGGGTCACGTGAGCTTAATTCTCTCTTCTGACAGAAACAAATTGATTGTGTTAATGACACTCTGATTAAACTCTGGTCATACCAAATTGGCATAAGAAAAAAACCAGCAGATTTGCCCTGCGCCATTGAATAACATTTATCTGAGTGCTATCCAATAAAACATTTCACTAGTCCGATGTATATGCTCATGTGAGTGTGGTATTCCCATCTCCTATCCCAATATGTAGTAGGTGTAATAATAATAATATTAGGAAATACCTCCAATTAGAAATGTAGAATAGTTCTTCTGATTCGCCATGTCACTTACCCAATGTGCAGGAACTGCAGTATCTTAGGTATCCTTGGTTACAACCACTGACAGTTAACTCATTAACTGTCACTCTATGATTGGTCTTCTTAACCATGGATATCAAAGCTATTGCAATGCCCTGCAAATGGGATAAATGACATAGCGAATCAGAAGAACTATATTACATTGGTAATTGGAGGTGCTAGTATTATTACATCTACTACATTCTGAGATAGGATCTTGGAGAAGGGAATATTCCTTTAACTGAATACTTGGATTTACCTTGCCATCACGCCAACAATGTCATGCAGCAGCAAAAAAGTCAAACACAATTCTGGGATGTATTAACACAAGCATAGAGTCTAGATTACGTGAAGTAATTATCCCCTTCTACTGCTCCTTGGTCAGGCCTCATATGGAATACTGTGTCCAGTTATGATCACCACATTTTAAAAAAGACATCAACAAACGGGAGTAAATTCAGAGAAGAGCGACCAGGATGGTGACCGATCTGCAAACCATGTCCTATGAGGAACGGTTAGTGCACTTAGGTTACAAAAAGGAAGACTGAGAAGAGACTTAATAGCTGTCTACAAATATCTAAAGGGATGTCACACTGTAGAAGGATCATCTTTATTCTCATTTGCACAAAGACTAGAAGCAATGGAATGAAACTGAAAGGCAGAAGACACAGATTAGATATTAGAAAAAACGTTTTGACAGTGAGGCTGATCAATGAGTGGAACAGGCTGCCATGAGAGGTGGTGAGTTCTCCTTCAATGGAAGTCTTCAAACAGAGGCTGGACAGACATCTGTCTGGGATGATTTAGTGAGTCCTGCATTGAGCAGGGGGTTTTACCAGATCATACAGGAGGTCCCTTCCAACACTACCATTCTATAATTCTATGATTCTATGATCTCTTACTATCTCCTTGATTGACTGACCATTCTTCTGAAAGCCCATATCTTCCAATATTTTCACATTGGTCATTACATTGGCAGCACTGCACTCCTGCTAGATGTTATCCAGGCACTGGACCAGCTAGTGGCCCCTGAGTACTGAAGGTAGCCAAGTAGCTCAAGTTTAACCAAAGTCATGGGAAGAGTAGGTGATATTATGGATTCCGAAGTGTTGAGTGAGATAATGACAGTGGCTCTTAATGAATAGATGAATCAATCTTCATTTTGATCTGTACCTTTAAGTCCTTTAGTCTTTTTCAATTCAATTTCCATTTTGTTTGTAAACCAGGAATTAGTCTGAATCACAGAAAAGGTGGAAGAGGCTCTTTGTAATTTGTTATATTTTTTGCAAAGTTGGTTATTCATGCTGTACATACAGTATGCTGTTACAAAAGTATGAGTGCAGTGATAGAGCTGGTATGAAGCTATTGTGCTTGCCGCTCTTATGGAGAGTGCTGGTGCTGGCATTCTTATGGGCGGCTCATAGCTTGACTTAAAAGCAATTAAAGGGGTTCTACGTAAAGAGAAAATAAAAACTGTAGGAAATGTCATTCTAAATAAGTTCCTAAATATATTTAACTAGCAAATCACAATCGCTTTGTCTACTGTAGAATTAATATGGCCTCGGCCTTGTTACGCTGACAAAAACCTGTCCTAGAATGTTAGAATAGGGGCCTGTGAGCGTGTGCAGTAGTAAGTTCCCCCTCCATTGTACAGTAGAATGCTTCCCCCTCCCTTCATATGTAGGAAGATATGCTCCCCCAATATTATTGGATATACCAGGGATGTGGAAAAAAAAAGGCCAGTCAAACTTCTGTCTTCTCTCTCTATCTGATCTAATACTAGAAATACCTGGGGTGCTGAGGTATGAAGAGGCTTATCACAATGCTCTCCATCCTATCTTCCTGATCTAATACTGGAGATACCAGGAGTGATGAGGTGAGAAGAGGCCGCTTACACTGTTATCCATCCTATCTATTTAATCTTATACTAGAGATAACAGGTGGGCTGAGGTAAGAAGAGGCTGCTTACACTGTTATCCATCCTATCTATTTAATCTTATACTAGAGATAACAGGTGGGCTGAGGTATGAAGAGGCCGCTTACACTGTTATCCATCCTATCTATTTAATCTTATACTAGAGATAACAGGTGGGCTGAGGTATGAAGAGGCCGCTTACACTGTTATCCATCCTATCTATTTAATCTTATACTAGAGATAACAGGTGGGCTGAGGTAAGAAGAGGCCGCTTACACTGTTATCCATCCTATCTATTTAATCTTATACTAGAGATAACAGGTGGGCTGAGGTAAGAAGAGGCCGCTTACACTGTTATCCATCCTATCTATTTAATCTTATACTAGAGATAACAGGTGGGCTGAGGTAAGAAGAGGCTGCTTACACTGTTATCCATCCTATCTATTTAATGTTATACTAGAGATAACAGGTGGGCTGAGGTAAGAAGAGGCTGCTTACACTGTTATCCATCCTATCTATTTAATGTTATACTAGAGATAACAGGTGGGCTGAGGTAAGAAGAGGCTGCTTACACTGTTGTCTAACCTATCTATCTGATCTAATACTTGAGAGATCAGGAGTGCCGAGGTAAAAAAGAGGCCACTCACAATGCTGTCCACACCGTCTATCTGATCTAATACTGGATATATCTTGAGTGCTGAGGTAGGAAGAAGCTGCTCACTTTGCTGTCCTACGTGTCTATGTGATCTAATACTAGAGATACCAGGAGTGCTGAAGTAAGAAGAGGCTGCTTACACTACTGTCCACCCTGTTTATGTGATCTAATATTGGATATATCTTAAGTGCTGAGGTAAGAAGAAGCTGCTCACATTGGTTTCCATTCTGCCTATGTAATCTAATACTGGAAATATCAGGAGTGCTGAGGTAAGAAGAAGCTGCTCACACTGCTGTCCACCATGTCTATGTGATCTAATACTGGATATATCTTAAGTGCTGAGGTAAGAAGAAGCTGCTTACACTACTGTCCACCCTGTTTATGTGATCTAACACTGGATATATCTTAAGTGCTGAGGTAAGAAAAAGCTGCTCACACTGCTGTCCACCATGTCTATGTGATCTAATAGCGGATATACCTCGAGTCTTGAGGTAAGAAGAAGCTGCTCATACTGTTGTCAACCCTCTTTCTGAATGACATATTATCATTTTGATTATATCCAGGTCACAGCAGTGGATCTTCCTACTACATATGCTCACAAGCACCTGAGCTAATAGGATTCTTTCAGAGTAACAGGGGGCGGCCATTTTAATTCTATAGTCATTATTTGATAGACAAACCCATTATTATTTGCTAATTAAATGTATTTAGGAATTGTTCTCATAATTATATTTCCTTTAGTTATTTGTTTATATTTCTAAAGAACCTTTTAAAGCATCTCTGTTCTCTGCAAAATATGTAGTGTTTTTTTAGTAAATCTACAGTATTAGAGAACGTATTAAAAAAAATCACCTTTGTACATTAAGATTTCTTCAGCTGCTTCTTTGCAACCACATGCAGTTTGCATTCACTTAACACTGTGAATAAGAGATAACTGCTGATCCATATTGATCAATAGTGTTCATGTGCACATAAATATCCATCGCCGAGCGCTGCTTTTGTCAAGAGTCTTGAAAGTGACTTCAATTGTGGCCTCCTGGAAATTTTATATGAAAAATATATACTAAAATAAATCAATTGCTTAATATTTTATTAATGCTTTAAATTATTTTGATGAATATTGTTTTGATTCATAACAGCATTTGCATGGGGTTTGCATGTTCTCCCTGTGCTAAATGGGTTTCCTTCAGGCACTCAGGTAAATCTATGTAACATTGCTTCTAAGGCCACGTTCACACATTGAGTATTTGGTGAGTTTTTTTTTACCTCAGAATTTGTAAGCCAAAACCAGGAGTGGAACAATCAGAGGAAAAGTATATTAGAAGCACGTCACCACTAGGGTTGAGCGACCTTCACTTTTATAGGATCGGGTCGGGTTTCACGAAACCCGACTTTTGGAAAAGTCGGGTCGAGTGAAATCGGCCGATCCTATAAAAAAGTCGGGGTCGGGGTCGGCCGAAACTCGAAACCCAATGCAGTGCATTGGGTTTCCATGGTTCCCAGGGTCTGAAGGAGCGGAAACTCTCCTTCAGGCCCTGGGATCCATATTTAAGTGTAAAATATAGAATTAAAATAAAAAATATCCTTATACTTACCCTCTGACGCGCCCTGGTACTAACCGGGAACCTTCCTTCCTTAGAATCAGCCTTCCAGGACCTTCGGTGACGTCGCGGGTGACGTCGCGGCTTGTGATTGGCCGCGCGGCCGCCCATGTGACCGCTCGCGCGGCCAAGTATATTCCTATTAGGTATATACTCACCCTCGGAAGCGCCCTGCTTCCTTCCGACAGCCTTCCTTCCTAAGAATCAGCCCTTCCAGGACCTTCGGTGACGTCGCGGGTGACGTCGCGGCTTGTGATTGGCCGCGCGAGCGGTCACATGGGCGGCCGCGCGGCCAATCACAAGCCGCGACGTCACCGCGACGTCACGGCAAGGTCCTAGAAGCGCGGATTCGAAGGAGGAAGGCTGCCGGTTAGTACCAGGGCGCGTCAGAGGGTAAGTATTGCAATATTTTTTATTTTAATTCTATATTTTACACTTTAATCTGAATTCCGATACCAATTCCCGATATCTTAAACATATCGGGAATCGGGATCGGAATTCCGATTCCAGATTCAAAAGATCGCCGACTTCATGGCCGACCCCCCACTGGGGTCGGGTCGGGTTTCATGAAACCCGACCTTGCCAAAAGTCGGCGACTTTTGAACAATTTCGACCCGTTTCGCTCAACCCTAGTCACCACTTTTGCATTTTCACCCACTTCTGGTTTTGGCTTACAAATACTGATGTTCAGTATTTGGTCAGTATTTTTCATACAAGTGCTTCTCACTAAATTAGAATATCATTAAAAAGTTAATTTATTTCAGTTCTTCAAAACTCATATATTATATAGACTCATTACAAACAGAGTCATATATTTCAAGTGTTTATTTCTGTTAACTAGATGGCGGCCCGATTCTAACGCATCGGGTATTCTAGAATATGTATGTATGTATATAGCAGCCACATAGTATATAGCACAGGCCACGTAGTATATAGGAGCCATGTAGTATATAGCAGACAAATACTACGTGGCCTGTGCTATATACTATGTGGCTGCTATATACATACATACATATTGTAGAATACCCGATACGTTAATACAGGCCACGCAGTATATAACAGTGGCCACGCAGTATATAACACAGCCCAATCAGTATATAACACAGCCCACGCAGTATATAACACTGGCCACGTAATATATAGCACAGCCCATGCAGTATATAACACAGCCCACATATCTAACATATCCACGTATCTAACACTGGCAAGGTAGTATATAGCAGCCACGTGGTATATAACACAGCCCACGTAGTATATACCAGTGTGGGCACCATATCCCTGTTAAAAAAATAATTAAAATAAAAAATAGTTATATACTCACCCGCCGGGATCCTGCGAAGCTGTGACGATGCGCGCGCGGCTGCCGCCATCTTCCGTTCCCAGGATGCACTGAGAAATTACCCAGATGACTTAGCGGTCTCGCGAGACCGCTAAGTCTTCTGGGTAATTTCGCAATGCATCTCTGGGAGCGGAAGTTGGCGGCAGCCGTGCGCGCCTTGGCGGATTACGGAAGGTGAGAATAGCAGGTTTTTTTTTTTTTTATTATTATTTTTAACATGACATCTTTTTACTATTGATGCTGCATAGGCATTGAAAAAGCCATTCAAAAGTTTAGGGAGATTCACAAGGAGTGGACTGCTGCTGGAGTCATTGTTTCAAGAGCCACCACACACAGATGTATCCAGGACATGGGCTACAAGTGTCACATTTGATGTGTTAAGCCACTCATGACCAATAGACAATGCCAGAAGCGTCTTACCTGGGCCAAGGAGAAAAAGAACTTGACAGTTGCTCAGTGGTCCAAGGTATTGTTTTCAGATGAAAGTAAATTTTACATATCATTTGGAAATCAAGGTCCCAGAGTCTGGAGGAAGAGTGGAGAGGCCACAATCCAAGCTGCTTGAGGTCTAGTGTGAAGTTTCCACAATCAGTGATGTTTGGGGAGCTATGTCATCTGCTGGTGCAGGTCCACTGTGTTTTATCAAGACCAAAGTCAGCGCAGCCGTCTACCATGAAATTTTAGAGGACTTTCATGTTTCCCTCTGCCGACAAACTTTTTGGAGAGGGAAATTTCATTCCCCAGCAGGACTTGGCACCTGTCCACACTGCCAAAAGTACCAATACCTTGTTTAAAAACAACAGTATCACTGTGCTTAATTGGCCAGCAAACTCACCCGACCTTAACCCCATAAAGAATCTATGGGGTATTGTCAAGAGGAAGATGAGAGACACCAGACCCAACAATGCAGACAAGCTGAAGGCTGCTATTAAAGCAACCTGGGCTTCCATAACACCTTAGCAGTGCCAAAGACTGATCGCCGCCATGCCACGCCGCATTGATGCAGTCAGTGATGCAGAAGGAGCCCCGACCAAGTATTGAGTGCATTTATTGAACATACATTGCAGTAGGCAAACATTTCAAACTAAAAAATTATTTTTCAAGCTGGTGTTATAAAGTATTCTAATTTACTGAAATAATGAAATAATGACTTTTGGGTTTTCATTGGGTGTAAGCCATAATCATCAACATTAACATAAATAAACACTTGAAACAGATGACTCTGTTTGTAGTCACTCTATATAATATATGAGATTCACTTTTTGTATTGAAGAACTAAAATTAACTTTTTGATTATATTCTAGTTAGTGAGAAGCTCTTGTATGAACATGGCCTAAAGGAAAGTATGTCATATCTCCATAAAGTCTACAACACAACATCACTTATGTGTATGATGACATCAACCACTCTGACCTCTGCTGTGTGTGCAAATATGATATCATAGCAAATCCAATGCAGGGAATGAGAGCAGATCATGATACCAGCACTATCGTTATGGCACATAAAGAATAAGCTACTGGCATAACCCCAGACCGTAAAGGTACCGTCACACTTAGCAACGCTGCAGCGATACCGACAACGATCCGGATTGCTGCAGCGTCGCTGTTTGGTCGCTGGAGAGCTGTCACACAGACCGCTCTCCAGCGACCAACGATGCCGGTAACCAGGGTAAACATCGGGTAACTAAGCGCAGGGCCGCGCTTAGTAACCCGATGTTTACCCTGGTTACCATCCTAAAAGTAAAAAAAACAACCACTACATACTTACCTACAGCCGTCTGTCCTCCAGCGCTGTGCTCTGCACTCCTCCTGTACTGTCTGTGTGAGCACAGCGGCCGGAAAGCAGAGCGGTGACGTCACCGCTCTGCTTTCCGGCTGACCGACGCTCACAGCCAGAGCAGGAGGAGTGCAGAGCACAGTGCTGGAGGACAGACGGCTGTAGGTAAGTATGTAGTGTTTGTTTTTTTAACTTTTAGGATGGTAACCAGGGTAAACATCGGGTTACTAAGTGCGGCCCTGCGCTTAGTTACCCGATGTTTACCCTGGTTACCAGTGAAGACATCGCTGGATCGGTGTCACACACGCCGATCCAGCGATGTCCACGGGAGATCCAGCGACGAAATAAAGTTCTGGACTTTCTTCCCCGACCAGCGACAGCACAGCAGGGGCCTGATCGCTGCTGCCTGTCACACTGGACGATATCGCTAGCGAGGACGCTGCAACGTCACGGATCGCTAGCGATATCGTCTAGTGTGACGGTACCTTAAGACTCATACCACCTAGAAGGAGCTAAGACCATATTATAGCTTCTCACCTTTATCCTCTCTATGTGTAGTCCATGTCAGCCGCTGCTGTAGCGATTGACCAATCATCAGTGCTTTTCACACTGCTCTGGGACCAAGGATTTTTGCCCAGCTCAGAACTGCAGTGAATATGGCAACCCGCAATATTTAAATGTGTTGCATGTAACATGAGATGAGCATGTACCATTATATCTTCACTTGTACATGTGCTTGTTTGGAAACATGCCACATACCTATTTCTGGAAGTTTGTGATTGCCACCATTTTTAAAAAGAGTGAGTTTTATATGGAATTAGTATTTGCCAGGGGTCCTACTGATTCCTTAACATGCAATAGAAAAAAATAAACGGCAATAAGCCGCAGCCAGCTCACCAACCAGACCATAGATAATTGAGCACGGAGATTCGTCCAGACCAAGACGCCAAGCAATTGCAGTATACGAAAACGTGGAAACTCCAGCTCCAATAAAATGGCAAAATTCTTTATTAGTCCAACTTCATTAAAAAGGACATCCTTACAAAGTAACAAGGACGCAGGTGGTTACATGAATATAGGCAACGCGTTTCGATCACACGGGATCTTATTCATGCCCATATAAAACCCACATTAAGTCTTGCTTATATAGACAATATGGACCTATCACATACTGAATTGAGATCACATGACATATAGAAAGGTCCTACAGATTGCAACTGCATGCATTCTATCACAAGACAAAACGGAAGGTTACAATAGTAATACATACAATGAATACTTATATAAAATATCAACATAGATGATATAAAATGTCATTCCTTTTGTTCCAACCCAAAAAAAGAAAAAAAGAAACAAATATCTAGCCAATGTGGCAGAGTCACATGATGAGACAAAAGGTCCTACAGACCACAACTGCATACATTTTACCGCACAAAGCAGGCAGGAAAAATTCACCGAAAATGCATGTAGAGAATACAGTAAGGAAGATATTAACAATAATGATATAAGATTTCATTCCTTTTATTTAAACCTGCAGGGGAACGGGTGTTTAAATTGTACATCCAAAAGGCTTCTCTGGTTAGTAGCCGCCTTTTTGTGTCACCCCCACGCCTATGTGAGTAAACTTTCTCAATGCCCTGAACTTTTAAAGTTGTAACATCTCCCCTATGTACTGTATTGAAATGTTTGGAAACCATGGATACATTCCTAGTGGTAAAGTTAGAAATATTGGCATCCCTGATATGTTCTGTAATGCGCGTTTTTAGTTTGCGTGTTGTACAGCCTATATATGATAGTTGGCAGGCTGTACATTCTACTTTATATACTACATTTTTTGTGTGACAATTAATGAAATTATTTATTTTATAATTCTTGTTTTTTTCTGAGTTAGTGAATATATTCCCAGTTAGAGAGTGTGCACACGTACTGCATGCTGTCGTGCCACATTTAAAAAAAACCCTTGTACTCTAACTATGTATTCATTTTAGGTCTAATTGTGATTGTATTCGGAGCAATAATATCCCCAATGGTTTGGGCTTTTTGAGCAACCACGTTAACCCCATCCTTTAAGATATCCATAAGAATATGATCCTCGTACAGGATGGGTAATCTATTTTTAATAATATTCTTAATTTGTCCAAACTGGGAGCTATACTGAAGACACACATGGGGTTTATTATTATAATTATGTCTCGCAGAGCGGTTATTTTTATTCGATGTCAGTAAGTCATCTCTACATTTCTTGTTCACTATTTCTGTGGCCCTATTCAGCGACCAATATGGATATTTGCGGGCACCAAATTTTTTCTTCAATTCCCCAAATTCTTTAAGTCTGTTTTCTTCCCTGCTGCAATTGCGTTTAGATTTAATAAATTCGCCAACCGGTATGGCTTTTATTGTATGGGCTGGATGACTGCTAGCAGCATGCAAGATGGTGTTCCCACTTACCGGTTTAATGTGCGTTTTGCTTGCAATGAATTCATCCTTTATACCAAAAAGATCAAGATCCAAAAAAGAAATACTGTATGGATCCCAAACATGTGTAAACTTTATACCAAAATCATTAGTATTGATATACTCTACAAATCCCGGTGTGGCAGACACATCGCCCCCCCAAATAATGAGGGTGTCATCGATGTATCTGCCATACCATCCTTAATATATTGGGATGCTTTTGTTCAGTCTGCAACTTCTCTTCATGGTCCTTCTGTCCTCATGATGTGAATAACCCATTTGCCTACAGTTTTTGTTTCCAGTTGAGTCAATGCCCAATCGCACTTGCGCCTTACCTTTCTTGAGCAGTGACCTCTGCATATATAGCAGACCATGCTCGTGCTTCTCCACTCAATGGACCTGTCTTAGGTTTTTATGTTCGGGAATCTCAGGTGCAGTTCACGCAAGATGACTGTAAATACAATGCAAAAAATATATATACAATAACATAAATAAAAGCAATTTACATAAAAAGAATATGCTACAGTATATACTTTCCATTAGTTTAATGGAACAATTTATTTGAACCCTTTCCCGACATAAGATGCAATTTTTCGAGTTCCTGCGCAGGGTCGGCTCCAGGTTTTTGAGGGCCCTGGGCGAAAGAGTCTCAGTGGGCCCCCCTTTAACACATACCATGATTCATGATCGCATATAAACACAGCCATGTAGTATATAACACAGCCCACATAGTATATAGCACAGCCACGTAGCATATAACACAGCCATGTAGCATATAACAGCCCACATAGCATATAACACAGCCATGTAGTATATAACAGCCCACATAGCATATAACACAGTCATGTAGTATATAGCACAGCCCACATTGCATATAACAGCCCATATAGTATACAGCTCAGCCACATAGTATATAACACGGCCCACATAGTTTATAGAACAGCCATGTAGTATATAGCACAGCCCACGTAGCATATAACAGCCCACGTAGTATATAACACGGCCCATGTAGTATATAGAATAGCCATGTAGTAAATAACACAGCCCACATAGCATATACCAGCCCACATAGTATATAACATGGCCCACATAGTATATAACACAGCCATGTAGTATATAGAACAGCCATGCAGTATATAGCACAGACATGTAGTATACAGCACAGCCCACGTAGCATATAACACACCCATGTAGTATATAGCACAGACATGTTGTATACAGCACAGCTCCCGTCCCCCCAAGAATGGCTCCATAGTCCAGTACTCACTGTTAGTTACACAAAAAAAAAACACTCCTCACCTCTCAACGTGCCCGTGCTGCTCCCTCCCTGATCCGGTCTCACACACAGCGAGTGTGCAGACGCCGGTAAAGTTCAAAGTGGTGGCGGGGGAGTTGGTGCTTGCGACAGGTGGCCCCCCTGCCTCGCAGGGGCCCCATATCAGCTGCATGATGTGCCGCTAGCTGAGGGCCCCTGGGGGAGCGGGGGCCCCAGGCACTGGCAGCTGCCTGCCCCTAACGCCGGCCCTTAATGGGCCCCCCTGTCTCGCCAGGGCCCCGGCACTTGCCCGGGTACGCCGGGTGCTGACGCCATCCCTGTTCCTGTGTATGGAGCGGGCTCAGATGCTGGCATCTGCCTTAAGTACTTCAATCACTGTAGTTTAACCTGATCTCTGACAGCAGCATTTAAATGGGGCAATCGCCTGTTCATGTAGTTACCGTCTTCCACTGGCTCCCCCGGGATACAATCATGAGGAACGATAGGTTGCCATGGCAGATGGGAGCTCAAGTCTCCCATAAGGAACTACAAAAATAAAGTTAAAAAAGAAAACTTTTGTAACAATGCTACTCATTTGAGAGAAATCTGAGTTATCACAGTAACCATCTTTATTTAAAGTCCGGCTGGTTTATTTTAGTCCTCATAAACCACATCACAGGAAACTCAAATACAGCCTTGGTCTGGCACAAATTAAAACATAAAGAAACAAGTCCATACAATTGTGCTGGTTAGTCCGTCGGACTTAAGGTACCGTCACACTAGACGATATCGCTAGCGATCCGTGACGTTGCAGCGTCCTCGCTAGCGATATCGTCCAGTGTGACAGGCAGCAGCGATCAGGCCCCTGCTGTGCTGTCGCTGGTCGGGGAAGAAAGTCCAGAACTTTATTTGGTCGCTGGACTCCCCGCAGACATCGCTGAATCGGCGTGTGTGACACCGATCCAGCGATGTCTTCACTGGTAACCAGGGTAAACATCGGGTAACTAAGCGCAGGGCCGCGCTTAGTAACCCGATGTTTACCCTGGTTACCATCCTAAAAGTAAAAAAAAACAAACAGTACATACTTACCTCCGGCCGTCTGTCCTCCAGCGCTGTGCTCTGCACTCCTCCTGTACTGGCTGTGAGCGTCGGTCAGCCGGAAAGCAGAGCGGTGACGTCACCGCTCTGCTTTCCGGCCGCTGTGCTCACAGACAGTACAGGAGGAGTGCAGAGCACAGCACTGGAGGACAGACGGCTGTAGGTAAGTATGTAGTGTTTGTTTTTTTTTACTTTTAGGATGGTAACCAGGGTAAACATTGGGTTACTAAGCGCGGCCCTGCGCTTAGTTACCCGATGTTTACCCTGGTTACCGGCATTGTTGGTCGCTGGAGAGCGGTCTGTGTGACAGCTCTCCAGCGACCAAACAGCGACGCTGCAGCGATCCGGATCGTTGTCGGTATCGCTGCAGCGTCGCTAAGTGTGACGGTACCTTTAGAGTCCAGCTTCTTAGTCCTTTAGTATAGGCACTCAGTCCAGGAGATCTGCACATCTCCATACACACAGACATGTGTTAGACAAACACGTCTCAATTCACAAAGTGAACCCGTCCCCCAACCCCAAAATCCCCCCACCCACCCCCCTGTGGTGGAGATAAGGTGAGCAGCTGGCTCTCTCAACTCTTCAGCTGCTCACAATCAAACTGTCATGGCTGATTAACCCCTTTCAGTCCTATATGTGCTGAAGTATTACTCCAGGTTCATCTTCCATCCATGAGGTGTCCTACAGCCTCCTACAGCCACCTTACACTTTTTAAAAATATAAACAAATATAAAACTTGTAATCATCTCTTTCCCCCCATTAAATTTGAATAAATAAGTAATAATGAAAACATATTTGGTTTCAGAAGAAGAATCAACACCTTTGGTGCTGGAGATGCTATCAATTTTGTGGATAAATCAATTTTGGAACAAATCAAGCCAGACATGTCACTCAAAGCAAGGATCCTCAAGCTATGCCTTTCCTACTTTGGATACATTATATGAATAGATGAATCACTGAAGAAACACATAATGGTGGGGAAAATAGAAGGAACAAGGCAAAAAGAAAGACCAGTATCCTGATGGCCTCATAGCATCAAGTTAACAGCATAGAAAACCCTGGTGGACCTATCTAGGATTGCACAAGATTGATCTTCCTACAGATTGTTCATCCATCAAGTCACCATGGTTCGAAATCGAGCATTTGGTATCACAGCATCCATGAAAATCCCACTATCAAAATATAAAAATAATTAACTTGATCAGTTAGTGTTTATAAAGAAAAAGAGGAGATGCTAGTGTTGTATTTTTTTAATCAATGAATGCTATAAAAACAAAGTCCAAAAAATTATTGCGTAATTGTTTTTTTGGGTGTAATTTCACTGCACTTGGATTTTTTTCCCCTTGTCCAGTACATTACGAGGTAAAATGGATGGTTTCATTTAAAAGTAGAGTTTACCCTGAAAAAAAAAAGATCTCATATTTTGATGTAGATGAAAAAATAAAAAAGTTATAGGAGGGAAAACAAAAATGCAAAAGAGCATTTTATAATGGGTTAAAATAATAGAGCAATAAATTCTGTTTTTAAACCTGATATTTTTTGTATCATGTATAATACATTCAGAATAATAAATTACCTGCATGGCCTGATTGTACAAGTTCTAAATTGTACCTGTTACTACTTGTGTGATGTAGTAGAAAATTAGAAAACAGGAAAGAATGTAATGATAAAACAAGGCAATAAACAGAATTGTGCACGTTTAGAAGTCTATCTGTATGAAGCCCATTATTTGTGTGGTGCTTAGAAGGCAAGGAGGATTGTAAAAGAGTAATGATCATTTCTTGTTTAATAAATAAATACTAAGTAATTAAAGCGAGTGCTATAAATTGTGTTTGTGAAGATTTGAATTACATTACAATGCCATGTTTTATTTGATCGCAATTATACTGATTAAAGTTTTAAAGGTTTGGCAAACATTCTACACTCTTGCAATTGTTCACTCCAGGCCCTTAGGCAATATGTTAATAACAGGCATCTCTGTATAAAAACATTTGCACTAATGAAACTAATAGATTTTATCCAAACCATCTGTTGGTGAAGACGGATTAAAATGTGAACTCACTTATGTCGATCCTTCGAGAACCATACACCATAAAATAGGCTGCAGTAGCTTATCTATAATTTCCCTGCTAACAGAGAATTGCTAGTTAACTGGATAAAGCATTCCATATTGGGTATGAACAGTAATTGTAGAAGAAAAATGTTTTCAGAGATAACCGAATAGTGTGGAATATTAAAGTAACTGCTTATAAACTACAGATGGAGCATGTTTTATTGAGATCAGAGGCATGATAGAGCCACGATGAATGTGCTTGGAGCTAGAAACTCTGTATTGTCCTATTTTAACTCATAAATTTAAAGAGGACATTCACCTTAAAACATTTGTTGTTGCATTACAATAAGATAAAATGTTTAAACAAAATGATGCGTTCATGTTTCTCTGCAATTTTTGGACCTCCCATGGAAGCAAATATTGAGAGTTGCTCATGAACTGCCACTTCTGCTCAGTGGCATACGCCTCAAAATTACAGTCAGAGATGAAAGTGTTGGCACCCTTGAAATTGTTCCAGAAAATGAATTATTTCTCCCAGAGCACTATTGCAGTTAAACAGGTTTCCTTATACATATTTATTTTCATTGTGTATATTGGAACAACACAAAGAAACAGAGAAAAAAAGCAAGCTAGATATAATTTATCACAAAACCCCCAAAATAGGCTGGACAAAATTGTTGGCACCTTTCCAAAATTGTGGGTAATTGTTTCAAATCTGTGATGCTCGTTCAAACTCACCTGTGGCAAGTTACAGATGTGGGCAATATGGAAATCACAACTGAAACCAGATAAAAAGGTTGACTCAATTTTTGCATTGTGTGTCTGTGTGGGCGGCACTAAGCATCGAGAACGGAAAGAGGAAAAGAGAACTATATGTTGAATTGAGAACCAAAATTGTTGAAAAATATCAACAATCTCAATCTCTGTCCACGGTGCGCAACACAATCAAGAGGTTTACAACACATGGCACTGTAACTCTGATCCCTGGACTTAGACGGCAGAGGAAATTTGATGAAATGGTGGATAAGCAGCCCCAATCAAGTTCCAAAGAAATGCAGGCTATCCTGAAGGCTCAGGGTGCATCAGTGTTAGTATGAACTATTGATCAACATTTGAATGAAATTAATCGCTATGACAGGAGATTCAGGAGGACCCCAGAGACATAAAAAATCTAGACTGCAGGTTGCCAAAATGTATGTGACAAAGCCAAAATCTTTTTGGGAAAGC
Organism: Ranitomeya imitator; assembly: GCF_032444005.1. NCBI lineage: Eukaryota > Metazoa > Chordata > Amphibia > Anura > Dendrobatidae > Ranitomeya > Ranitomeya imitator. Next base: position 436,712,869 of record NC_091287.1, read on the forward strand.
ATCTTGTGTACATATGAGACCAAGTTAGAGCTCTTTTGTAAAGCATATTATACTAATGTTTATCAAAAACGGAATGAGCCATACAAAGAAAAGAACACAGTACCTACAGTTAAATATGGTGGAGGTTCAAAGATGCTTTGGGGTTGTTTTGCCGCCTCTGGCACAAAGTGTCTTGACTGTGTCAAGGAGTCATGAAATCTGAAGATTACCAAAGAATTTTGGGTCACAATGTAGTGCCCAGTGTCAGAAAGCTGGGTTTGCATCCTATGTCATGGGTCTTCCAGTAGAACAATGTCCCCAACATACTTCAGGAAGCAAACAGAATTAGATGTGAACAAAGTGCTGGAGAGTTCTGAAGTGGCCAGCAATGAGTTCGGACCAAAATCCCACTGAACACGCATGGGGAGATCTTAAAATTACTCTTTGGAGAAGGTACCCTTCAAATATGCAAAACCTGAAGCAGTTTTCAAAAGAAGAGTGGTTCAAAATTCCAGTTGAGAGTAGAGCTGAGCGACTTTTACTTTTTTCGGATTGAGTCGGGTTTCGCGAAACCCAACTTTTTCAAAAGTCAGGTCGGGTGAAATCGGCCAATTATTGTGAAAAGTCCTGGGCCAACTGAAACACGAAACCCAATGGAAGTCAATGGGGAATCAAAGTCGGCAGTGAGTGGAGGACAGGAAAACACCTACAGTGCCCATTTTAATGCCAAAAACATCAATTCTTATTACTTAAGCTTGTCAATCTTAATTTATCTTATAATAATAGTTAGGCATTGAAAACTGGGGGTCATTTGGCTAAAGTTGAGGTGGGGTAGGGCTGGCTCAAGATTTTCGTGGGCCCATGAAACGCGGAATACATCATGACGGTGGAGCAGGGAGAAGTAAGTATTTCAACTTTGCAAGTGCTGTGATCCTGAGCAAGCAGGGGGGGCCCACTCGTTGGCACTGGCACAGGGCCACTCATGGTACGGCGGTGTGTTTGATGGCGGGTGGCACCTCCCACTGGCAGAGACACTTTTGCGTACTATGAGGGGCCCTGTGCCAGTGATGCCACCGAGTATGCCCCCCACCTGATGAAGGAACCTGCACTTTCATCTGCACCTTCCTCTTTGTCCCCTTGTAAGGTGGTATAGTATGCGGGAAGGGGAACCTGACTTTCAGCAGGGTCAGATTCTGGCTGTGTAGAGTGCAAGGGAAATGTAGTGGTCTGGGTTAATGTACCAGCAGACTCATCTAGCAGTGGCTGGGCAATGGGCAGGATGAGGAGGAAACAGATATAGGCCTGTTCTGCCCATTCTAGCGAAGGTCAGGTTTCGTATCTAGCTTTAAAAAGGTTTAATACCATAGTTTTGGTTTTGCTGTGTTATAGCACCACCCAGTGGTGGTTAAATTTATTACCTGTGTTTTTCAGTAATTATTATAGTGTTGCATTCTGGGATTCACCAAGGTATTTCCCTGGACACACGTGTTAATCTGCTGTGTTGAACTACCTCACTTAAGGTACCTTCACACATAACGATATCGTTAACGATATCGTTGCTTTTTGTGACGTAGCAACGATATCATTAAGGAAATCGTTATGTGTGACAGCGACCAACGATCAGGCCCCTGCTGGGAGATCGTTGGTCGCTGAACAAAGTCCAGAACTTTATTTCGTCGCTGGATCTCCCGTGGACATCGCTGGATCAGCGTGTGTGACACCGATCCAGCGATGTCTTCACTGGTAACCAGGGTAAACATCGGGTAACTAAGCGCAGGGCCGCGCTTAGTAACCCGATGTTTACCCTGGTTACCAGCGTAAAAGTAAAAAAAAACAAACACTACATACTTACCTACCGCTGTCTGTCCCCGGCGCTGTGCTCTGCACTCCTCCTGTACTGGCTGTGAGCGTCGGTCAGCCGGAAAGCAGAGCGGTGATGTCACCGCTCTGCTTTCCGGCCGCTGTGCTCACAGCCAGTACAGGAGGAGTGCAGAGAAGCTGAGCGCCGGGGACAGACAGTGGTAGGTAAGTATGTAGTGTTTGTTTTTTTTTACTTTTACGCTGGTAACCAGGGTAAACATCGGGTTACTAAGCGCGGCCCTGTGCTTAGTAACCCGATGTTTACCCTGGTTACCCGGGGACTTCGGGATCATTGGTCGTTGGAGAGCTGTCTGTGTGACAGCTCTCCAGCGACCAAACAGCGACGCTGCAGTGATCCGGATCGTTGTCGGTATCGCTGCAGCGTCGCTTAATGTGAAGGGGCCTTTACTTCCCATTCCGGTTAAGTTTATCCGGTAAGACCATTATCCCTGTTCTTGCTATGTAATGTTGTATAGAGTGTGATTAACTGTATAGCAGCCAGTACACAGGAAATGTGATTTCAGTTACCTGCTGTATGTAGTTATTATAGAAGTTGCATCATCCTGTATGCTTTCCCTGTTAGTTGCAGTCATGTTATTATTTGCACAATACTTTCTCAAATCATTTGCATTCTTATAGTTTTACCGCGCTCATGTTTACCAATAAACAAGTTAGACTACAGAGAACAGTCTGCTTATTTGGGAGACAGAAGTGGTTTATGCCGTATGTCGGATCACACACCGTATCAACGTGTATGAAGACAGAACAGTAAAACGGATTCTAGATACCAGCGGAGGCCAGTAAAACGCAGGCTAGATACCAGCAAGCAGTAAAACAGAAGCTAAATACCAGCGGAGGCTAGCAAAACCAGGCTAGACGCCAGCAATAACAAGACCACTTACACAGCCGCTTGTACCACACCGCACAGCCTGCAGATACCGCAGCGGCCGCCATATTGCCCGCCAAGCGCTACACGTCTCAGTCTACGCTGAAGTCATTCCTACCCGCTCGTAGACATCCTACAGCCTGCAAACGGACACACAATGTCTGCAAGTCGAGCATCCTCACTCAGGACGAGTTCCCATACAAGCCGCTCTAGCAAGTCTTCCTCGAAAAGGTCCGTCACCCTCGCCCGAGCAGAAGCTGAGGCGGCGAAGGTAAGATCCTCCTTCGCTGCACAAGAGATGCAGTTAAAGTTAAGACAAGCAGAGCAAGAAGCAGAAAGAGCCCGCCTGCAAGCAGATAGAGAAGCAGAAAGAGCCTGCAAAGAAGCAGAAAGAGCCCGCCTGCAAGCCGAGCGAGAAGCAGAAAGAGCCTGCCAAGAAGCAGAAAGAGCCCGCCTGCAAGCCAAGCAAGAAGCAGAAAGAGCCCGCCTGCAAGCCGATAGAGACGCAGATACAGCACGCCTGCGAACGACCTTAGAAAGGCTTTCCGCTGAAAAAGAAGCAGCAGCCACAATAGCCAAAGCTGAGTTCTTAGAAGCCGTGGAGTTTCCCGAATCTGAGTGTGACAGCGACGTACGTGGACCAGACCTTGATCGTCAGGACCTTGCTCAGCGCGTCTCAGAATATGTCCACCAACATCCCGGAATAGAAGACAACTCTGATCCGTTACACCAACCAGCCTATACAGATTACCAGAGATCCTTCCTCCAAACATCGTACTGGAAGCAGGAAGGTATACTGCGAAACGACGTCGACCACCACTACCACTTACAGAACAGAAGGTACGGCCTCCTCCCAGACTGACAGGGACACCCTTCGCTTCAGAACGGTTTTATACAGACTTTCCTAAGCCAGAAGCTCCTACCAGGTATGAGGATGCACCACACACACTGCATGACAACAGCACACCAGCTCATGTTGACACTGACTCAGCCACTATGAACTTTGCAAGGTTCTTTACCCGCTGGGAGCTGGTGACCAAGTGACTTGTAAAGTTCACCGATCGAGCTGAAAGCTACAGAGCTTGGCGAGCCTCCTTCCAGAACGCCATCAGAGACTTGCATCTTTCCAGTAGTGAAGAGTTAGATCTACTGGTTAAGTGGCTTGGGAACGAGTCAGCTGAACACGCCAAAAGAATCAGGAACATTAACATAAAGTACCCACACACAGGACTTCGCATGGTGTGGGAGAGACTCGATGAATGTTATGGGTCAATAGAAGCTATAGAAAATGCTTTGTATAAAAGAATTGATGATTTCCCCAAGATAGCAAATAAGGGTTATCAAAAGCTCAGGGAACTGAGCGACTTGTTAATGGAGGTACATGCTGCTCAGGCAGAAGGTGACCTACCAGGGTTGGCATTCCTGGACACTGCCAGAGGTGTCAACCCAATCGTCCAAAAGCTCCCTTACAACTTACAAGAAAAGTGAGTCAGTCACGGGTCCCGTTACAAACAGGCTCATAAGGTGCCATCTCCTCCTTTCAGGGTGTTTGTAGACTTTGTTGCTCAGCAGGCTAAAGTTAGAAATGACCCCAGTTTCGATTTCACTATGTCATGTACCACTGCCTCTGGTGGAAAACCCAGTAAAACACCAGTGGCAGTACACAAAACTAATGTTACCTCCACAGGTTTTCCTTACAGGGCAAGTAAGTCCTCTCCAGAGGAGGACAAACCTCAGGATCTCAGCAAACACTGCCCCCTACACAAGAAACCTCATCCTCTACTAAAATGTAGAGCCTTCAGGGAGAAGCCTCTAGAAGACCGTAAGAGCTTCCTAAAGGAAAACAAGATATGCTTCAGATGCTGCGCGACCACCTCACACTGTGAAACCAGTGTGAAATGCGCAGAATGCAGTAGTGTGAAGCACAACACGGCTTTACACCCTGGACCACCCTCAGGGGTATCGTCACGAGTAGAAGAGTCTGCCGAAAAACAGACGGACACTGACATTGACACCCCAGTGGTCACTTCTCAGTGTACAGAGATCTGCAAGGAATTTGTAGCAGGGAGATCCTGCTCGAAGATCTGTCTTGTCAAAGTATTCCCAGTGAGCCAAAGGGATAAGGCAATCAAGGTATATGCAATCTTGGACGATCAGAGTAACAGGTCTCTAGCTAAGTCCTTTTTCTTCAACACCTTCAACATTGCTGGTCCCGGCTCTCCATACTCCTTGAAGACATGTGCAGGTACTGTCGAGACGGCGGGGAGAAAAGCGACCGGATTCAAAGTAGAGTCTATAGACGGTCAAACCTGCTTATCCTTGCCCTCGATACTTGAGTGCAATCAAATTCCTGACAATAGTGTTGTGAATTCTGTGGCAGAGTTCACTCCTGTGGTCACAAGTGGTACTTCGGCTGATTCGCTCTGGGATCTTCCGTTTGTGGAGGAAAGTGGTACTGCAGCTTCTGAGTTTCCTCCCTCAGGTGATCTGGTGAGCTCGTTAGCTTCTTCTCTACTTAACTCCACCTGATGCTTTGATCTATGCTTCCTGTCAATGTTTCAGTGTGGGACTTGTTTTTTCCCTGGATCATTCCTGTGGCCTGCTGCTCTGCAAAGCTAAGTTTTGCTTATGTTATTTTGTTACTATTTTTCTGTCCAGCTTGCTTTATTGGTTTTTCTCGCCTGCTGGAAGCTCTGAGACGCAGAGGGACCACCTCCGTACCGTTAGTCGGTGCGGAGGGTCTTTTTGTCCCCTCTGCGTGGTTTTTTATAGGTTTTTGTGCTGACCGCAAAGTTATCTTCCCTATCCTCGTTCTGTTCAGCTAGTCGGGCCTCACTTTGCTAAATCTGTTTCATCTCTATGTTTGTGTTTTCATCTTACTCACAGTCATTATATGTGGGGGGCTGCCTTTTCCTTTGGGGAATTTCTCTGAGGCAAGGTAGGCTTATTTTTCTATCTTCAGGATTAGCTAGTTTCTCAGGCTGTGACGAGGCGCCTAGGTTCTGGTCAGGAGCGCTCCACGGCTACCTTTCGTGTGGTTTGATAGGCTTAGGGATTGCGGTCTGCAGAGTTCCCACGTCTCAGAGCTCGTTCTATTATTTTGGGTTATTGTCAGTTCACTGTATGTGCTCTGACCTCCATGTCCATTGTGATTCTGAATTGCCTTTCATAACAGTACAGGAAGCCAAAAGTGCTAATGATTCTCAATAGAGGGAAAAAAGAAGTTCTGAGACCATTTTTTTTTCTTTGCACTGTGTTTTGTCTTTTTTTCCCCCTAGACATTTGGGTGGTTCAGGACACAGGTGTAGCAATGGACATTAAAGGTCTGTCTTCATGTGTGGATCAGCTCACGGCAAGAGTTCAAAATATTCAAGATTTTGTGGTCCAGAATTCTTTGCTTGAACCGAGAATTCCTATTCCAGATTTGTTTTTTGGAGATAGAACTAAATTTCTGAGTTTCAAAAATAATTGTAAACTATTTCTGGCTTTGAAACCTCGCTCTTCTGGTGACCCAATTCAACAGGTTAGGATCGTCATTTCTTTTTTGCGCGGCGACCCTCAGGACTGGGCGTTTTCTCTTGCGTCAGGAGATCCTGCATTGAGTAATATCGATGCGTTTTTCCTGGCGCTTGGGTTGCTGTACGATGAGCCTAATTCAGTGGATCAGGCAGAAAAAAATTTGCTGGCTCTTTGTCAGGCTCAGGATGAGATAGAGGTATATTGTCAGAAATTTAGAAAGTGGTCAGTGCTCACTCAATGGAATGAATCTGCGCTGGCAGCAATATTCAGAAAGGGTCTCTCTGAAGCCCTTAAGGATGTCATGGTGGGATTTCCTATGCCTGCTGGTTTGAATGAGTCTATGTCTTTGGCCATTCAGATCGGTCGACGCTTGCGTGAGCGTAAACCTGTGCACCATTTGGCGGTATTACCTGAGCTTAAACCTGAGCCTATGCAGTGTGATAGGACCTTGACCAGAGTTGAACGGCAAGAACATAGACGTCTGAATGGTCTGTGTTTCTACTGTGGTGACTCCACTCATGCTATCTCTGATTGTCCTAAGCGCACTAAGCGGTTCGCTAGGTCTGCCACCATTGGTACTGTACAGTCAAAATTTCTTCTGTCCGTTACCTTGATCTGCTCTTTGTCATCATATTCTGTCATGGCATTTGTGGATTCAGGCGCTGCCCTGAATTTGATGGACTTGGAATATGCTAAGCGTTGTGGGTTTTTCTTGGAGCCCTTGCAGTGTCCTATTCCATTGAGAGGAATTGATGCTACGCCTTTGGCCAAGAATAAGCTTCAATACTGGACCCAGCTGACCATGTGCATGGCTCCTGCACATCAGGAGGTTATTCGCTTTCTGGTGTTGCATAATCTGCATGATGTGGTCGTGTTGGGGTTGCCATGGCTACAAGCCCATAATCCAGTATTAGATTGGAAATCCATGTCGGTGTCCAGCTGGGGTTGTCAGGGGGTACATGGTGATGTTCCATTTCTGTCAATTTCGTCATCCACTCCTTCTGAGGTCCCAGAGTTCTTGTCTGATTACCGGGATGTATTTGATGAGCCCAAGTCCAATACCCTACCTCCGCATAGGGATTGTGATTGTGCTATCAATTTGATTCCTGGTAGTAAATTCCCAAAAGGTCGATTGTTTAATTTGTCCGTGCCTGAGCACACCGCTATGCGCAGTTATGTGAAGGAATCCCTGGAGAAGGGGCATATTCGCCCGTCATCGTCGCCATTAGGAGCAGGGTTCTTTTTTGTAGCCAAGAAGGATGGTTCGCTGAGACCTTGTATAGATTACCGCCTTCTTAATAAGATCACGGTTAAATTTCAGTACCCCTTGCCATTGTTATCTGATCTGTTTGCTCGGATTAAGGGGGCTAGTTGGTTCACAAAGATAGATCTTCGTGGTGCGTATAATCTGGTGCGAATTAAGCAAGGTGATGAATGGAAAACTGCATTTAATACGCCCGAGGGTCATTTTGAGTATCTCGTGATGCCGTTCGGACTTGCCAATGCTCCATCAGTGTTTCAGTCCTTTATGCATGACATCTTCCGAGAGTACCTGAATAAATTCCTGATTGTGTACTTGGATGACATTTTGATCTTCTCGGATGATTGGGAGTCTCATGTGAAGCAGGTCAGAACGGTTTTTCAGGTCCTGCGTGCTAATTCTTTGTTTGTGAAGGGATCAAAGTGTCTCTTTGGTGTGCAGAAGGTTTCATTTTTGGGGTTCATCTTTTCCCCTTCTACTATCGAGATGGATCCTGTTAAGGTCCAAGCCATCCATGATTGGACTCAGCCGACATCTCTGAAAAGTCTGCAAAAGTTCCTGGGCTTTGCTAATTTTTATCGTCGCTTCATCTGCAATTTTTCTAGTATTGCTAAACCATTGACCGATTTGACCAAGAAGGGTGCCTTTGTTCTTCCAGCATGTGGTTCGTTTGCATGGCATTCCAGAGAATATTGTTTCTGACAGAGGTTCCCAGTTTGTTTCGAGGTTTTGGCGAGCCTTTTGTGGTAGGATGGGCATTGACTTGTCTTTTTCCTCGGCTTTCCATCCTCAGACTAATGGCCAGACCGAGCGAACCAATCAGACCTTGGAAACATATCTGAGGTGCTTTGTTTCTGCTGATCAGGATGACTGGGTGTCCTTTTTGCCTTTGGCTGAGTTCGCCCTTAATAATCGGGCCAGCTCGGCTACCTTGGTTTCACCGTTTTTCTGCAATTCTGGGTTCCATCCTCGTTTCTCTTCTGGACAGGTTGAGTCTTCGGACTGTCCTGGTGTGGATACTGTGGTGGACAGGTTGCAGCAGATTTGGACTCAGGTAGTGGACAATTTGACCTTGTCCCAGGAGAAGGCTCAACTTTTCGCTAATCGCAGACGCCGTGTGGGTCCCCGACTTCGTGTTGGGGATCTGGTTTGGTTATCTTCTCGTCATATTCCTATGAAGGTTTCCTCTCCTAAGTTTAAACCTCGTTTTATTGGTCCGTATAGGATTTCTGAGGTTCTTAATCCTGTGTCTTTTCGTCTGACCCTTCCAGATTCTTTTTCCATACATAACGTATTCCATAGGTCATTGTTGCGGAGATACGTGGCACCTATGGTTCCATCTGTTGAGCCTCCTGCCCCGGTTTTGGTGGAGGGGGAATTGGAGTATATTGTGGAGAAGATTTTGGATTCTCGTGTTTCAAGACGGAAACTCCAGTATCTGGTTAAATGGAAGGGTTATGCTCAGGAGGATAATTCCTGGGTTTTTGCCTCTGATGTCCATGCTCCCGATCTTGTTCGTGCCTTTCATGTGGCTCATCCTGGTCGGCCTGGGGGCTCTGGTGAGGGTTCGGTGACCCCTCCTCAAGGGGGGGGGTACTGTTGTGAATTCTGTGGCAGAGTTCACTCCTGTGGTCACAAGTGGTACTTCGGCTGATTCTCTCTGGGATCTTCCGTTTGTGGAGGAAAGTGGTACTGCAGCTTCTGAGTTTCCTCCCTCAGGTGATCTGGTGAGCTCGTTAGCTTCTTCTCTACTTAACTCCACCTGATGCTTTGATCTATGCTTCCTGTCAATGTTTCAGTGTGGGACTTGTTTTTTCCCTGGATCATTCCTGTGGCCTGCTGCTCTGCAAAGCTAAGTTTTGCTTGTGTTATTTTGTTGCTATTTTTCTGTCCAGCTTGCTTTATTGGTTTTTCTCGCCTGCTGGAAGCTCTGAGACGCAGAGGGACCACCTCCGTACCGTTAGTCGGTGCGGAGGGTCTTTTTGTCCCCTCTGCGTGGTTTTTTATAGGTTTTTGTGCTGACCGCAAAGTTATCTTCCCTATCCTCGTTCTGTTCAGCTAGTCGGGCCTCACTTTGCTAAATCTGTTTCATCTCTATGTTTGTGTTTTCATCTTACTCACAGTCATTATATGTGGGGGGCTGCCTTTTCCTTTGGGGAATTTCTCTGAGGCAAGGTAGGCTTATTTTTCTATCTTCAGGATTAGCTAGTTTCTCAGGCTGTGACGAGGCGCCTAGGTTCTGGTCAGGAGCGCTCCATGGCTACCTTTAGTGTGGTTTGATAGGCTTAGGGATTGCGGTCTGCAGAGTTCCCACGTCTCAGAGCTCGTTCTATTATTTTGGGTTATTGTCAGTTCACTGTATGTGCTCTGACCTCCATGTCCATTGTGATTCTGAATTGCCTTTCATAACACAACAGGTCAGAGATACCTACACCAGAGGTAGCAGCTCATCATACCCACTTGAAATGTATAGCTCACCTGATACCGGAGCTTGACCAAGGAGCTCCTATCATCTTACTCCTCGGAAGAGACATTTTACGGGTCCACAAGGCTAGAGGACAGATCAACGGCCCACAAAATGCCCCATATGCTCAGAGACTTGACCTAGGATGGGTCATTGTGGGAGACGTCTGTTTGGGTGGAGCACACAGGCCGAGATCAGTCAACAGCATGCTCACCAATACCCTCGAGAATGGACGCCCTTCTCTCTTCCAGCAATGCGAGAGCAGTTTCCTGATTAAAGAATTGCCACACAACACCCCTCCATCTTGTCCGTTAGCTGATCCCTCCTGTGAAGACCATGCATGCGACGGTGAGCAAGATCATATAGGGTGCACAGTTTTCCACAGGACAAGAGAAGACAACCAGGTAGCAACGTCCATAGAGGACAAACTGTTCTTGGACATCATGGAGCGAGAGATAGTAAGAGATGAATCAAAGAGTTGGGTCGCACCTTTACCATTCAAACCACAGAGGCAACGCTTACCCAACAACAGAGAACTTGTGTACAGTCGATTTGTCTCCCTTACACGCAAACTGCAGAAGTCACCAGAGACAAAAGAACACTTCTTTACCTTCATGGAGAGAATATTCCAGAGTGGCCACGCGGAAATTGCACCTGTACTTCAAGATTCCGAGGAATGTTGGTACTTACCTATTTTCGGCGTGTATCATGCGAAGAAACCTGGTCAGATAAGAGTGGTATTTGACTCAAGTGCCAGATATGAAGGTGTTTCTTTAAACGACGTCTTTCTATCTTGTCCAGACCTCAACAACAGACTTCTGGGAGTACTCCTTCGTTTCCGCAAAGATGCAGTAGCATTTACGGCTGACATACAACAGATGTTTCACTGCTTCCTTGTTAAAGAAGAACACAGAAACTACTTGAGGTTTTTCTGGTACCGCGATAATGACCCCTACAAGGACATCGTGGAATATCGTATGAAGGTACACATCTTCGGGAACAGCCCTTCCCCTGCTGTCGCTATCTATGGGCTTAGACATTCAGCCAGAGAGGGTGAAGCAAAGTATGGATCGGATGTAAGATCTTTTGTGGAAAAGGATTTCTACGTAGATGACTGCCTGAAATCCACACCCACAGATGAGTCGGCAGTCAGTCTCCTGAAAAGGGCACAAGAAATGCTCGCTTCATCCAATTTGAGGTTGCACAAAATTGCTTCTAACAGCCAAAAACTAATGGCAGCCTTTCCCTCTCAAGATTACTCAACCGATTTAAAAGACTTGGATTTAAGCACAGACTCCCTTCCTATGCAGCGGAGCCTGGGTTTACTTTGGGATTTGAAAAAGGATGCATTCACCTTCCAGATCAGCGAAGAAGAGAAACCTTTCATGCGTAGAGGCGTCCTGTCCGTTGTGAACAGCTTGTACGATCCTCTGGGATTTGTAACTCCTGTAACTATCCAAGGTAAAATGATGTTGAGAGACTTCACCCAAGAGACGTCCGATTGGGATGATCCGCTTCCCAGTGAGAAAAGAGACTTGTGGGTAAGATGGAAGAACTCTTTAGAAGCCCTGTCAAGTCTCTACGTTGCACGACCGTATGCTTCTGTGCCATCAACAGAAATCAAGATGCAAAGGCTTTGTATCTTCTGTGATGCCTCAACCAAAGCAATTGCAGCAGTGGCGTATTTGAAAACTACTGACATCAATGAACAATTCCACGAGAGGCTTGTTATGAGCCGGACAAAATTGGCCCCACTCCGTGAACACACAGTACCCAGACTGGAACTCTGTGCAGCTGTGTTAGCAGTAGAGTTAGCTGAGCTTATCTCGACAGAAATGGACCTGGAGGTCAAAGAAATCGAGTTCTACACCGACAGCAAGGTAGTGTTGGGGTACATTTGCAATGAAACTCGTCGTTTCTATGTCTATGTCAGCAATCAGGTGCTAAGGATCAGGAGATCCACCGACCCTAAACAGTGGCATTATGTGTCCACAAACCACAATCCTGCGGACCACGCAACCAGATCCATTGAAGCAAGTCACCTTAAGGACACAACCTGGTTTACAGGCCCTACATTCTTATACCGTTCGACGCCATACATGGACGAGTCAAACATCTTTGAACTGGTAGATCCGGTGGCAGATGAGGAAATCCGCCCTCAGGTATCCGTCCTACGTACGGTGACTAAAGACAATCACCTCAAATCCCACCGTTTCAATAGGTTCTCAACTTGGAACTCGCTTGTTCGTGCCCTCGTTTGTTTAATTCATGTGGCTTGATCCTACAAGTCAAAGTCACCCGCCATCCAGAAACCTTGCAAAGGTTGGCACCACTGCAAGCTTGCCTTTACCGTTCCAAACATTGAAAATGCCAAGAACGTTATAATTCGTACCATACAGCGTGAATGTTATGCCAAAGAAATAGATAACCTCAATAAAAACCAACCTGTCTCTAGAGACAGTGTCTTGAAGAAGCTTGATCCAATCATCGACCAAGATGGGCTGTTAAGAATTGGAGGTCGTCTTCAAGAAGCTGAAGTGGAATTTGGGGAGAAACACCCTATAATAATTCCTGGACATCATCATGTCACGACCCTGCTTGTGCAACACCACCACGTCTTGGTGAAACATCAGGGCTGACTGTTTACCGAAGGAAATCTACGAACTGCTGGACTATGGATAGTTGGAGCAAAGCGGTGCGTGAGTAAACTCATTTACAACTGCGTGATTTGTCGCAAACTCCGTGGTGGGACTCAAAAGCCAAAGATGGCCAATCTCCCACCAGACAGACTTAGTACAGAACCTCCTTTTACCAACGTCGGACTGGATGTATTCGGGCCATGGTCTGTGGTTGCACGGCACACTAGAAGAGTCCAAGCCAACGCCAAACGCTGGGCGGTTATGTTCACCTGTATGTCCACAGAGCAGTCCACATCGAAGTAATTGAGTCCATGGACACTTCAGGGTTTATAAATGCACTCCGATGTTTCATCGCCATCAGAGGACCCGTGAAGCACATACGCTCCGATAGAGGTACCAACTTTGTAGGAGCAGTGAAAGAACTTCAAATTCCTTCCAACCTAGACACCACCAGTGTGGAAAGATACTTGAACGAGCAGGGATGCACCTGGACTTTCAATCTTCCACACTCTTCTCACATGGGAGGTGCTTGGGAGAGGATGATAGGAATGGCACGCAGAATCCTTGACTCCATCTTCTTGCAAGCAGGTAGCGCAAGACTCACACATGAAAGTTTGACCACATTCCTAGCAGAAGTTTCGGCCATCATTAATGCTAGACCATTGACTTCACTTTCTGGTTACTCTGAGGATCCGACCATTCTCACTCCTGCCATGTTACTTACTCAGAAAGCCAGCGTTCTCAGCACTCCACCTGGAGAATTTAGCAACAAGGACCTCTACAGACGACAATGGAGACAAGTCCAAAGTCTCTCCAATACCTTCTGGGACAGATGGAGGAAGCAGTACCTCTCCACCTTACAACCCAGGAAGAAGTGGCAGACCGACAAACCAAACATCAAAACCGGTGATGTCGTTCTCATGAAAGACAGCCAGTCTCATCGTAATGAGTGGCCACTAGGCCTCATCACTAAGATACTCCCAAGCAAAGATGGGAAGGTGCGTAAGGTCGAGGTCAAAGTAGGCAAGTCCGGGGAGAGTAAACTATTCCTCAGACCAGTTGCGGAACTTGTCTTACTGTTTTCGCCAAAAGAACCTGTGGGTGGCATCGGTTGATGCGAAGCGGGGAGTGTTCTGCCCATTCTAGCGAAGGTCAGATTTCGTATCTAGCTTTAAAAAGGTTTAATACCATAGTTTTGGTTTTGCTGTGTTATAGCACCACCCAGTGGTGGTTACATTTATTACCTGTGTTTTTCAGTAATTATTATAGTGTTGCATTCTGGGATTCACCAAGGTATCATGGGAAGGGGAAACTCCATTTTCTCTCTGTGTATTTCCCTGGACACACGTGTTAATCTGCTGTGTTGAACTACCTCACTTGCTTCCCATTCCGGTTAAGTTTATCCGGTAAGACCATTATCCCTGTTCTTGCTATGTAATGTTGTACAGAGTGTGATTAACTGTATAGCAGCCAGTACACAGGAAATGTGATTTCAGTTACCTGCTGTATATAGTTATTATAGAGGTTGCATCATCCTGTATGCTTTCCCTGTTAGTTGCAGTCATGTTATTATTTGCACAATACTTTCTCAAATCATTTGTATTCTTATAGTTTTACCGCGCTCATGTTTACCAATAAACAAGTTAGACTACAGAGAACAGTCTGCTTATTTGGGAGACAGAAGTGGTTTATGCCGTATGTCGGATCACACACCGTATCAACGTGTATGAAGACAGAACAAGGCCCAAATAATAAAGTAGGCTAAATGCAGTTCTAAATTGGTAACAGGACTAAACAGGCGTCATTTGTTCAGTGGAGGAAAACTGTAATGAGTGGCAGACACAGTTAGTAGGCCCAAATAATAAAGTAGGCTAAATGCAGTTCAAAATTGGTAACAGGACTAAACATTTGGCATTGCTTTGTTCAGTGGAGGAAAACTGTAATGAGTGGCAGACACCATTAGTAGGCCCAAAATAAAAAAGTAGGCTATATGCAGTTCTAAATTGGTAACAGGACTAAACAGGTGTCATTGATTTGTTCAGTGGAGGAAAACAGTAATGAGTGGCAGACACAGTTAGTAGGCCCAACTAATAAAGTAGGCTAAATGCAGTTAAAAATTGGTAACAGGACTAAACAGGTGGCATTGCTTTGTTCAATGGAGGAAAACTGTAATGAGTGGCAGACACCGTTAGTAGGCCCAAATAATAAAGTGGGCTAAATGTCTGCCAAAAAATTGTTCATAAATAAACAGGTGGCATAGCTAGGTACAGGGGTGGGCTCCTCTGCTGAGTAGCAGACAGAGGTAGTAGGTGCAAAGTATTAACTGGTCTAAATGGAGGCCAGGGCCCCTGTATATTTTAACTATCATCTATCATTTCAACAAATTTGTATTAGCAGTGCCTTTGAAGAATTTAACAGCACAGACTACACAGTAGTGGAGCAGGGAGAGGTAAGTATTGCAAGTGATAGAGCACTGTTTGAGCTGGGGGAGAACACTCTCGTGGGCGGCGGTACTGGCACAGGGCCCTTCATATTACGACGGTGTGTCTGACGTTGGTTGTGCACCCCCACTGTCAGAGACACTTCATTGTATTATGAGGGACCCTGTGCCAGTGCCGTCGCCCAAGAGTGGGCCCACCCACCTATCCAGTCAAACGGCACTCGCACGGGTGCTTGCGCCAGGTGATGACCACGGCCCTGTGGGGGGAGTCAGCCCATTTAGGGAGGTATAAAATGGCCTATGTTGGACATTCAGCAGCTGCAATGGAGGAATCGGAGAAGTCAGTAAGAGGAGGCCAAAAGCAAGACATTTTTCAGGCAAGCTACATTTTTCAGGCATTGGAAGGTGGGGAAAAATAATTTGAAATTCATGATTGGTTCATTTTAATGAAGGTTAGATCATCAACATTCTGGGTAGCCAGATGTGTCCTTTTTTCGGTCAGTATTGAACCAGCAGCACTGAAGACTCTTTCTGATAGCACACTAGCAGCAGGGCAAGCGAGCTCCTGTAATGCATATTCTGCCAATTCAGGCCAGGTGTCCCAGATAAGGGAGCCTTCGAGGCCTTGTGTAGCCAGACAATGACGCTGGCTCAACACCTCCAGCCTTAGGTGCTATTGTGCTTTTGCCACTACCACCAGATGCTCCACCACCACCACCACCATCAGTACCAGCTGGCAACCACCGCCCACGGGTTCTTCCACCAGACTTCCTCATTTTTTGAAAAATCTAACCAAAATAACAACCATTATATGGTACTGTAAAACAAGGTAGAAGGTGTATATAAACTTGTTGAGAATTTAAATCTCCCTTTTTTTGGGGGGGAGACTGAACCAAACCTCAGGCCCTGTGCATAAAACAACACAATGTAAGTGGCAGAAAGTGGCTGGCTGATATACTACAAACTAACAGGACTGCAGTATATCCACTTTGTGAGAATTTGAATCTCACTTTTTTTGGGGGGAGACTGAACCAAACCTCAGGCCCAGTGCATAAAACAACACAATGTGAGTGCCAGAAAGTGGCTGGCTGATATACTACAAACTAACAGGACTGCAGTATATCCACTTTGTGAGAATTTGAATCTCACTTTTTTGGGTGGAGACTGAACCAAAACTCAGGCCCAGTGCATAAAACAAAATGT
Source organism: Ranitomeya imitator (assembly GCF_032444005.1). Lineage (NCBI taxonomy): Eukaryota > Metazoa > Chordata > Amphibia > Anura > Dendrobatidae > Ranitomeya > Ranitomeya imitator. The sequence continues at coordinate 436,729,120 of NC_091287.1, forward strand.
AAGTGTCAGAAAGTGGCTGGAAGATATATGAAAAAATACAAGGACTGTAGTACAATTTCAATCTCCCCACAATGATTTCAGGAAAAGTATGGCATCAATAAAAAGGACTGCTGCACACAAATGTGTGGACAAATAAGCAAGATAACTGTGCAGAAAGGAGCAACAGGATTTTTGCTTTTAAAAAAGCAGTTGGTTTGCACAGCAGCATGCAAACAGCAATGCAGCTATCAGGGAGCCTTATAAGGCAGCCTAATAAGCTACAGAGCTGATGCACAAAAATATAGCCTCCACTGTCCCTGCAAAAAAATGGTGGTGTTGCACAGTGGAAATCGCTACAGCACAAGCAGTTTGGGGGTTAATCTTCCCTCCCTAACTATATCCCTTCTTCTGATGAAGCTGCAACAACCTCTCCCTATGCTAAGATCGGCAGAAGTAAGATGGCGGCCGGCATGCACGCCCCTTTATAGCCCCTGTGACGCCGCAAAAAACAAGCCAATCACTGTCATGCCCTTCTCTAAGATGGTGGGGACCGAGACCTATGTCATCACGCTGCCCACACTCTGCATCCTCTTTCATTGGCTGAAAAATGGTGCTGAAAGCGTCATACGAAACGTGACTTTTGCACGCAGATCGCCGACCTCATGGCCGATCCCACACTAGGATCGGGTCGGGTTTCATGAAACCCCACTTTGCCGAAAGTCGACGATTTTTAAATTTGTCCGATCCGTTTCGCTTAATCCTAATTATTATTAGTCCGGGACTCACCGCCCCTGTATTCGGGGAGTGGTGGCAGCGCGTATGAGCGGGTGTGTGGCCTGGGTCGGTGTGTGATTTATGCTCCCATTACAGCATAGGACAGAGGTTGAATGCTGGACTGAGAGTGGGGAGATAGATTAACCCTTGCAGGCACAACCCCAAGTCACGTGTGAGAGCAGGCATGTGACGAATAAGCGACACCACGGAGTAGGGATCCGTGACAACCTGTAAAAAATAAATTAAAAATAATAACCCAACAGTATACTCCCTGATCTGATGTAATCCATGTAATAACGAGTGTCCCACGATGATCTCCCGTGGAGAGCTGTCTCATCAGCAGATGCGAACGCTCTCCAGGGGCTCCGGGATACAATGACGGAAGGTATCCTTCCGCACTGTATCCCTCCCACCGCTGTGAGTACAGTATAGTTCATACTGTCACTTGTGGCACCACTGCATGGTAAAATTCTCACACAGCAGTGCCATAAAGTAAGAGGCCATTGAACCCTCAGTGATAACACTGCAGGAGCCATTATCTCCTGTCAGTGTGTCACTGGAGGCCTATAGAGCTGTCACATCTCCTGATGTGACAGCTCTATATGGGAGATCGTCGTGGGACACTCATTATTAATTGGACTGTGTCGGACCAGGGAGTATTTTTCTTGGCTTATGATGTTTTTTGTTTTTTGCAGGTGATCGATGGCTTCGGGGAATTAGGCGTGGATCTTAACCCTCTATTACTCCAGCTCTATTTCCCACAGAGTGCCACCTCCTTTTGCTTCACTGATGGCCTCTATGCTGTGTTTCCTTCTGGGAAAAAGAGCTGTAAGTCGATCAGGAAGAGGTGGCACTGAGGGGGTATAGAGCTGGATTAACAGATCTACTCCCTCATTTGCATATTGTAGCGTTTCACCCACTACATGTCTTGGGGAACACTCGCTTGGCACGGGATTTAAGCACTCAGGCACGGTTTCCTCATATAAATCAGTCTCTTAAGTTTATTAACCATCATAAACCACATAACATAAAGTTCATTTCAATGCATCCACGAATCATTATGGGACATCAGTCAGTTCATATAGCAGATAGGCTTCTCTGCCGTATATTATAGTCCCCTTGTCCAGGGTTACCTTTCAGGAGTTCCACTCTTCACACTGACTTCCCGTCAGTCCCAGGTCCTCAACACAGACCGTCCAGATCCACGGTCTCTAGGTGCTTCCAGGACATCTCCACTCAGTGCTAAAACCCAACCATGTGCTATTCAGGAATCCTACTCCCCAAGATTTCCAACACAGTCTTCCAGGGCCTTGCAATTGAACCACTCAGATCCAAACACAGGAACCATGTGACCCACACTCTGGTCACATTATATACCTTTTAACCACTCCCCTGGGTGGGAGTGTGGATGTGTGGCTAGTTTGTCCCGCCCATCTCACATAACTAGCCTAGTAATTCTCCCTTACAACTACACCAACTCTTGAGGGACTACAGGTCCCAGAACAACAACATTGCATCAGACTTACCACGCAGACTCCCTCTGCGACACATATCGGTCACTCACAATTCTGCCAGACTTTGTCTTATCCCAATTATGCCTCCAAGTGCATCTTGAAGTGCACACTCAGCGCCCCCTGGCTGTAACATTGGTCACTGCACCACAATATGTATGCAAATCGATTTCAGATGAATGGACTGAACAACATTGCTGGAATTGTCTTTGAAAGAGCTATGGGCATATACATAGATTCAGACACTTTACTCATTCCCTATGGGACTTGCGAACTTGTGCGGCACTTGCTGTTTTGCACTTGCGGTGAGACAAAAAAACACTGCTAGTAGCGTTTTTTCTCTGTTGCTGCAAGTATCACATTTGCCAGATCGTGCCAAAGCCACAAGTGCTGCACATGTCCTTATAGCAGAAGGGAATGAATGAGGCTGAACGCAGTGATGCGTTATGTGGCAGATGCAGAAAAACTGACGAATCTGCCGTGGCAAAACTCGCTGATGTGAAAGTAGCCTAATCACTGCCGACAGTGTCTGCATTAGTCATACTCACCTATGGGGGAGGCAGTACGAAAAGTGCCTAAGGCAGCATAATCTCTAAATACGGCCCTGGGCACACTGATGACACACTGATGCGTAACACTGATGACACACTGATGATAAAATCTGACACACTCATTACACACTGATGCTTGTTTCTTATTAATCTATTTGTAATCCTGCCTGAAGAAGAAGCCGGTGTGCTCTGAAAGCTTGCAAACATGTTATTTTCTGGTTAGCCAATAAAGGGATCACTCCTAGAATACTTCTGTCATCATTGGGCAGAAAAGTATTCACATCGATTTTTCTGGCTAACACGGTACCACGATACAATTTGCTATCGTACATCACACTGATGGTAAAAATGGGCACACTGATGACACACTGATGGTAAAAATGGGCACACTGATGACACACTGATGGTAAAAATGGGCACACTGATGACACACTGATGCACTGATGCATAACAATGATGACACCGGTATCATTTTTTCATGTACATGTTTAAACATGGATGTCTAAATGAGGCTGTAAAGATTATAATGAGTATGTACGTGTGTGAATGACGGAAGTAAATGTAGTTTTTGCTTATTATATGTGTATTGGAAACTTGCTACTGATTTTTTTAATTACCTCTTTGAATAATTCATATCACTAATCTCTAGGTTCTAATACCTGTAATATATGCAGGAATCTTTGTGTCCTGCCTGGAATAGATACAATGCACAGCTGTTCTCTTAGAGGTAGAAATGTATGGAATGTAACAGAGCACAATAGTGCATGTAACAGCAGTGCTTCTTCTAGGAATCCTTTTCATACCTAATGTGAATACACAACCTGACTGATCTTCCCTATGTTATCACATCCAGCAGTTGAAAGCTGTGGTTTAATGGTCTAATCAGGCCAGTAACAGAAATACCATGTTCTAAAAAGAAGCAGTAGATGTCGATCCAGCAGCACCTTTCCCACCACCTGTCTTTACTCCGGTCTGTCTTATCAGCCCAATCATCAGCTGCAAACTGCCATTTCAGTTTGTAATAATCTAAAAATTGACAGATGGGGGGAAAACAGGACATATTTGGCAACATTTTATACTTTTCTGCTCTGTTAGGAGTGAGACACACAAAGTGGTGTAAGATTGTTTAGTAACAGCTGGTAAGCACCAGGGTGTGTGAGTTTGATTTTCAGATATGACAAGCAGTTACAGGAATATTGCCAGATACAGCTGTTCGAAAGCCTTAATAAACAGCAAGTCAATACTAATCTTTGCCAAATTAATCTTTTCCCTGACAGCCCTTCAGAGCAATTATGCCTGCACTTATTATAAACACTCAATTGTTAAGCACATTTCGCTTTAATTTGCAATATAGTTTTGCATTTGCCCTGTCTTCCATTTGGCAAACTTTACAATTGTTTCGCTGCTTGTTGTATATTCTTCTGGCCTTTTCTGTAATATGGATTAGAAAGGAAACCTATAATGAGAGGATTGCTCTCCTCGGAGAGAAATGACTTTATGATCCGTGGTTGCCACATACTTGGCTCGGATTCTAAACAGATTCCAGCTTGTTAGGAAATGGAAGAGCGCCGTTTTGTGTTCTTCACAGCATTATAGATAATCATGTTGTTTTCTTTTTCAATAATGCATGTTAAAGATGACATTGCAGCAATTCCAAGCCAATCCATTTAAAAAAATACATAAAATGGTCTTTTCATAGAAATAATACTCCGGATTACCCTGATGGCCAAGTGCACAACTTGATATTATGTGCATGAGTGAACAAATACAGTCATAGCCACGGTACATCGTCTTTAGTAAGTGGAGATCATCTGAATATGCATGTAAAAGGAAAGAAAAGTAGATGAATGTAATGCAGATTCGAATGTGGAGTGATGTGTACGACAAAAAGAGGCAAAAATGGCGATGAATAAGAATATGGAAACAGCCTACGTCACATGATGAAAATCCCTTAAACACGGTTACTTTCTTTCTTCTTTTCGTACCTTGGTTAGCTAACAAATATCTGACCTTCAAAGGTCACTACATCGAATCTTGACTGTCATTGGAAACTGTTAGCTTTCAGTGCGTGCTCTTCAAGAAATTGTGGTGCCAAAGGAACTTGAAGGTGTCTAGATGTCTGTCATATGTTAAAGATGTATTATTGTCTCATCACTCGCATATTATTATATATTGTTCAATTATTTGTTATAATGTTAAATACGAATATTAATATTTAATACACAATATATTCTAGGGCATATTTTATTGTATAGATATATATAGTTATACATCTCTGTGATTAAATATATACATATATAGTCATATATATTTTTGTACTGAATATATTTAATCATATTTTATATATTGTATTTTTATATCACTATGACTAAGCGCCATGCATGAGCTTGAAATACGTAGGACAAGTGTTCCTTTTGATTTGTTTTTTTTGCCTTTGAAATTTTTGAATGATTATATAAATATGTCTTTTTTTTAACATTTTTTAACTGTGGTTGCTGGAATTATCCATGTTACCTTATTCAAATCCTGTGCCCCGGCCCACACCTTTGTCCGTGCACCATACCTAACAACCTACTGTTGATATCTTGAAGTGTTGAGTTGATGAATTTTGTTTTTCCATATTATTAAATTACACGTTACCATCATGATTCCTTGAACACAGTGAGTGACAGCTCAGTCATCCAATCTAGTGCACAGACATGCTGAACTGTCCGTATTTTGATACAGAAAAGATATATATCTTGGTACAGTGTTAGCCAGTAGATACAAAAATATTTAGAATTGAGAGTCCTCAGTGGTTGATACCTTTTAATGGCTAACTGAAAAGATGGTAACAAATTGCAAGCTTTCAAGACTACTCAGGACTCTTCATCAGGCAAAGACTAAAAGAAATTCTGGAGAATCACATATTTATGCACAAAACATCACAGAAAAAACCCCCCCAAAAAATAAAAAAACCATGGATAAGAAAGGCGACATGAAGCAGAATTACCATGGGTGATAAACAGTTATGCCCATAAATATTGGACCAGTTCTTAGATAGGGAACAGAACCAGACCCCAATCAGAGGACAATAAAAAATTCCCTATCTAAGAACTGGTCCAATATTTATGGACATAACTGTTTATTACCCATGGTAATTCTGCTTCATGTCACCTGTCCTATCCATGTTTTTTTTTTCTGTGATGTTTTGTGCATCAATATGTGATTCTCCAGAATTTCTTTTAGTCTATGCCTGATGAAGAGACCTGTGTAGTCTTGAAAGCTTGCAATTTGTTGCCATCTTTTCAGTTAGCCATTAAAAGGTATCAACCACTGAGGACTCTCAATTCTGGGTATTTTGATAGACAGCACTGCCGTCCAATCTGAGACTAGGAGGTGCTGAGCTTCCTTCAAGTGTTCCTTGCTTTAAGTGATTACCCAGCTACATAGCTAAACTGCCAGTCCCAGATCTTTGCCAATTGTAGCATTTGTTTGCTGGTTCTTTACCTTGTATTTCTGTGCTCTGTTTGTTTATCTATTGCTGCCTGACCTTGGACCTCATTCTGACCATCCATTTGCCTAGCCCCTTTGCTCTGATTTGCTATCTTCCTGGTATTCTGACCTTGGACTGTTACCTGACTATGCCTTTGTTTTTCCTCTTTAGTTTACTACGTGCTCTCTTGGTATCTTACCCCAGAACATTTGACTACCCTGCGTCACGGCTTGACTGTGAATAGGGACTAGCATCACATGTACAATTACAAATATAAATTTTACTCTGTATCAAATTATTGTTTATCCTGGAGCTCAGGATATCTGCTGCTATTCAATGGGAACCTCCATTATGTACTACTAGAGGATATAAATCTGTCTCGGTCATGTAGGGATCCTTTAAATTATAAATTGCCCACTTATTGCTGATTTAAGTAAGACGTTACTGATTACCAAGCTTGTATTCAGATGTTACAATAATTGTGTGAGGTTTTCTTTAGTAATTGGGATAATACGTATTATTGCTTATCTTTTGTCTCGTTAGACTCTTTCATTATAAGATCATTGAATCTGAAAAGATTCAAATTTGCCAAATTATTTGGTTTTTACTAGGAATTTCCACTTGGAGCAAAGTTATTTGATGCATATTGAAAGTTCCTTATTATGCTCTGGGCTGTATACAAACCTCAAAGCATAATAAATCTAGGATGTGAAGAAAAATGAATGACTATCTTGCTGCTCATGTGTCCCCACAGCGCATAATTCAATCTACTACACCTCAAATTTTTCCCTTCTCATGTTGTACCCATCTGTCACAAGTATGTCACATCCTCCTGGGTGATCTGGAGTTAGGTGATCTTTACATACTATGAATCACAGGTTCCATTTAGCCTGTGTATTTTGATCCTCCATCTCATGGCAGCTCCTGACCTGCTCATTTTGTTCTCTCTCTCTCTCTCTCTAAAACCTGGCCAGACCTTCTCATGTCTGCCTGTGAAATTTTGCTTCCTGGTTGCTGGAGTTGGTGTCCTGACGTTGGAGTTCGTAGTTGCTGCTGGAGATTGTTGGTTGCTGTTCTTAGTTGTATGCTTTGACCATTATCCTATTCCCATTTGGTTTGTAGCTTCCTATCCTTCCCTTTATTCCTCTCTCCCCTTGGTGTGTTTTTGTATGCAGGTTGCTTTTTTTTATTCCTGTTTGTCTTTTGTGTATATACACTAACATATCTGTCCCTGACCTCCTGGGGAAGGTGGAGGGGACAGCTTAGGACATTAACAGGAGCATAGTAAGGTCGAAGACTCTGGCCTCTCTACCTTTAAAGGTACCCTCGGTACAGAGATAGTTAGGGTCCCAGTTCCAGGGACAGTTTAAGGACTCCCTTCCTTACCAAAGACAGTCACAGCATTACACCATTCTCTTTGGCTTGTTCAATATAGGCCATTACATATGGCTCAACTAGGCCTCTGATGCCACTTGAGCGATGAATGTTGTAAGGTTATGACATCCCGATGTGTGCATTGTGGGAGAGAGCGAGGCTGAGCTTGAGCTCAGTTGTGAATTACTATATAAAGGTGGTTTATATGTCTTTGTAGTTCTGACTGTAACAATATTGATTAGTGATCTCTAATAGTCTATTATTAGACTAGTAATAGACTTTGTGGCCAGGGTGAAAACTGCAAGATTTCTAAAAAAATAAGCTTTGTAATTAAAAAAAAAATAAAGAAATTTGAAAATACATTGCCCCCAAATTTTAAATAATGCATTTAATGTGAAAACCTGATTTGAAAAATACATCATGTTACATATTACAACTTTTAATTAAAATGGTGATGTGGAAATTGTAAAAAGTATCTTATACAATTTTTTTTAAATAAGTCACTTAACATTATAACTGGATTTAATCAGGATCTCATGTTCCGGTGACACATTCCTTTTAGTGGTCTATCTGTTAATCCTCTCCTTTTAGTGTATTTTTCTTATTAAGTCACAAGTGCAGTATAAAACTAAGGATTACTTTATGTATAATATAAGTTATGGGTAATTTTGTTTCCAGAATAAGACTTGATAGAATGAAATAATTGAAGATTTACATTTAAAAGCATGATAGTATTTTCCCTTTAAAGAGAGCATGCCATGTGTCAGTTGGGGCTTTGTAGTTCTCCCTTTAGACAATTTGTCTATCATAATCCTTTCATCTTTAGTGAGGAATTCAAACTTTGCTCCAGGGTTTCTCTTCTATAAACTACATTTCAGTCTCTGTCTCATTTTGAATCTTTACTATATGGAATTTATTATGTGTTTTTCTTCAAACAAGCACTAATATTTACTATGTGCAAAAGGGAATATTCACCATGTGCATTTTTCTATGTCAACCTAGTTTCTAATAATCATTCATTAAATCATAGTAATTAAGAAGGGTGGACATTCGGCCTGTGGAGCCGGCTCAGTTGATCATGGGCCCAGGAGGAAGTCCCCTGAGAACTTATGCTGGCTCATTGCAATCACAGTTTATACATCTTGCATTGTTTTGCATCTGGGAGAACTACAACACCCAGATAGATTAGCGAAATTAGGATTATTTAGTCTAGAAAAAAGACGACTGAGGGGCGATCTAATAACCATGTATAAGTATATAAGGGGACAATACAAATATCTCGCTGAGGATCTGTTTATACCAAGGAAGGTGACGGGCACAAGGGGGCATTCTTTGCGTCTGAAGGAGAGAAGGTTTTTCCACCAACATAGAAGAGGATTCTTTACTGTTAGGGCAGTGAGAATCTGGAATTGCTTGCCTGAGGAGGTGGTGATGGCGAACTCAGTCGAGGGGTTCAAGAGAGGCCTGGATGTCTTCCTGGAGCAGAACAATATTGTATCATACAATTATTAGGTTCTGTAGAAGGACGTAGATCTGGGGATTTATTATGATGGAATATAGGCTGAACTGGATGGACAAATGTCTTTTTTTGGCCTTACTAACTATGCTACTATGTTACTATGTTACTCAGGATGCTGCTGTATGTGTTCTGTAATCTCCCATTGGAGAGTACCTCTGATGACAAAGGATGTTGGGGGAGGGGTCGTCCCAGCATGTGTCTATGCTCAGTAGATGATGCATTTATATATTTGTAATTATCTGCTTTTTCTTGTTGTAAAATAGTTAACAAGGCCAAATAAAGACATTTGTCCATCCAGTTCAGTCTATATTCCATCAGAATAAATCCTCAGATCTACGTCCTTCTAAAGAACCTAATAACTGTAAGATACAATATTGTTACATTCCAGGAAGACATCAGGCCTCTCTTGAACCCCTCGACTGAGTTCGCCATCACCACCTCCTCAGGCAAGGAATTCCAGATTCTCACTGCCCTAACAGTAAAGAATCAGATGCCAGTCACACAGGTAAGCGTGATGCACAGTGTCTGGCTTGCAGTCTATTAATGATGCCCTTGTATTAACAGGCAGGCTGCCCAGCACTATAGTATGCAGCACACAGGGACAGACGCCCCAATAAACCAACCCAACAAAAAGAGGCCTGGCCACATCCTGCAAAAAAAATGATATGATAAAAAGTGCAAAAAATTAATGCGTATGATGAATACATTAAATGAGGTATTGGTTAATATTTTGGCCAAAATAGATAAGCTCGCAACCCATGTCAAGGGTCCTCAATACTTGCGAGTCCTACCACTAATATAAAAAAACAGCTAACATAGAAAAAACTAAAACAATACATACCATTAGATACGGCCTTCTCAAAACCCTGCCTGATGACAAGTGCACATTTATCAGGCCTCCACTGATAAAGGCAAGGGGCAGCACAAGTGCAAACTATTGATAAAAACAACCACCCCCACACTATACCAATGTGCATTTTTTCTACTAGGCAGGAAATCCCTCCAATGTATGGCTAGCGTGGGGGTGGCTGTTTTTATCAGTAGTTCACTATATGCTAAAACTAACCTGCCATTATGATTCTCCAGCTCATTACGAGTTCATAGACACCAAACATGTCTAGGTTCTTTTTTATCTAAGTGGTGAAAAAAAATTCCAAACGTCGTTTAAAACAATTGCGCCATTTTCCGATATCCGTAGCATCTCCATTTTTTGTGATCTCGGGTTGGGTGAGGGCTTATTTGTTGCACATTGAGCTGACGTTTTTAATGATACCATTTTGGTGCAGATATAATCTTTTGATCGCCCGTTATTGCATTTTATCGCAATGTAGTGGCGACAAAAAAAAGAAATCTGGAGGTTTGACTTTTTTTGTTGTTACGCCATTTAGCGATGTTAATTTTTTTTACATTGATAGATTGGGCGATTCTGAACTCGGTGATACTCAAAATAAGCTGAACAAAAACAACTATGGAATTGCACATTTTATGCAATTTCACCGCACTTGGAATTTTTTTCCCGTTTTCCAATACATGATATGTTAAAACCAATGGTGTCGTTCAAAAGTTCAAACTTGTCCTGCAAAACTCAAGCCCTTACATGGCCATATTGATTGAAAAATAAAAAAGTTATGGCTCTGGGAAGAAGGGGTGCAAACAATGAAAACGCAAAAACGAAAAAATCTTAAATAATAATAAAAAGCGATTCTATAAATTTGGTATCACCATAATCATATTGACTTGAAGTTTTAATTTTGCTAGATCATTTTACCATTGAAGGCTGTAAAAAAACAAAATTCTATGTTTTTCATAATTTCACCACTTGGATTTTTTCCTGTTTTCAGAACATTATATGGTAAAATGAATGACAGCATTCAAAGATACAACTCATCCCACAAAAACAAGCCATCATATTGTTATATTGATGAAATGATGAAATAATAAAACAATTATGACTCTTAGAATAAGGGAAGACCCAAAGGTTCAAAAACTAAAATTGTCAGTGACGTGAAGAGGTGAAATAAATGTCACAAAATATCAAACAGCATGGTCATAATTACCATCCCAGTATTCCTAACAATCCATACATTGCAGTCAATGCATATTAATTATGGTGTCCGTTAAATGGCTATGAATGTGAGGTGAACAAAATCCTTTGGCTGGCTGAAGAATGACATCACTAAAATGTTGATGTGTGTATGGATATGTTACAATTATATTTAACCCTTTTAGATGTATAGTTATGTCTAAGATGGCCTCCCCATTTGCAGCAGTCTCTGGTGATGAGCCAGCAACATTTCCAGCATGTCAGCTGCTGACATGTGCCCCTAACAGCTGTGGGTAAAATCGCAATTCATCCACGGTTGTTACCATGTTAAATGTCGCTGTCAATCTCTGAGAGCGGCATTTAACAAGATCATGCTGGAAGCACATCACTAATCCCATGCCAGAGCCCGTAATCAGAGCCCGTGTCACAAGATTGCGGGTCGCCGATGGGTTGGCATGACAACCCAGGATCTGCAGCAGACCCTGGTGGTTGTCATTGCCGAATTGCCCACGGTCGGCGCCCATAGCAAGTGCACATTTCTGCTACACAAGAGCAGGGCTGAAGCCCTGCTGTGTGTAGCACAGGCGATCGGATGATCACAGCTTCTAGTCTCCAATAGAGACTATTGAAGCAAGTAAAAAGTAAAAAACAAATTGGCTTTAAAAATATAAAAAAAGTAAAAAAATATAAAAGTTCAAATAACCACCCATTCACCTATTCAAAATAAAACAATAATAATTTTAAAAAAATACACATATTTGGCATCATAATCAACCAATCTAATAAGTACATAAAAATAATTAATCCAACTGGTAAACGGCGTAATGAGAAAAAAAATCAAAACGCCAGAATTATGCTATTTTTGCTGAAGCAACATTGCATTAAAATGCAATAGTGGGTGACCATATCCACACCAAATGGTATAGATAAAAACATCAGCTCAGCCCACAAAAAATAAGCCCTCACCCTGCCCCAAATCACAAAAAATAGAGATGCTACCGGACTCAAAAAATGGCAAATTTTGGGGGGAAACTTTGGATTTTATTTCACCACTTAAATAAAAAAGAACCTTTATATTTTTGGTATCTACGAACTCATACTGACGTGGAGAATCATAATGGCCAGACAGTTTTAGCATTTAGTGAATATGGTAAAAAAAGCAAAACAAAAAACAATTGTGGAATTGCACTTTTTGTAATTTAACTGCACTTTGAATTTTTTTCCTGTTTTCAAGTACAGTGGGGCAAAAAAGTATTTAGTCAGTCAGCAATAGTGCAAGTTCCACCACTTAAAAAGATGAGAGGCGTCTGTAATTTACATCATAGGTAGACCTCAACTATGGGAGACAAACTGAGAAAAAAAAATCCAGAAAATCACATTGTCTGTTTTTTTATCATTTTTTTTGCATATTATGGTGGAAAATAAGTATTTGGTCAGAAACAAACAATCAAGATTTCTGGCTCTCACAGACCTGTAACTTCTTCTTTAAGAGTCTCCTCTTTCCTCCACTCATTACCTGTAGTAATGGCACCTGTTTAAACTTGTTATCAGCATAAAAAGACACCTGTGCACACCCTCAAACAGTCTGACTCCAAACTCCACTATGGTGAAGACCAAAGAGCTGTCAAAGGACACCAGAAACAAAATTGTAGCCCTGCACCAGGCTGGGAAGACTGAATCTGCAATAGCCAACCAGCTTGGAGTGAAGAAATCAACAGTGGGAGCAATAATTAGAAAATGGAAGACATACAAGACCACTGATAATCTCCCTCGATCTGGGGCTCCACGCAAAATCCCACCCCGTGGGGTCAGAATGATCACAAGAACGGTGAGCAAAAATCCCAGAACCACGCGGGGGGACCTAGTGAATGAACTTCAGAGAGCTGGGACCAATGTAACAAGGCCTACCATAAGTAACACACTACGCCACCATGGACTCAGATCCTGCTGTGCCAGACGTGTCCCACTGCTTAAGCCAGTACATGTCCGGGCCCGTCTGAAGTTTGCTAGAGAGCATTTGGATGATCCAGAGGAGTTTTGGGAGAATGTCCTATGGTCTGATGAAACCAAACTGGAACTGTTTGGTAGAAACACAACTTGTCGTGTTTGGAGGAAAAAGAATACTGAGTTGCATCCATCAAACACCATACCTACTGTAAAGCATGGTGGTGGAAACATCATGCTTTGGGGCTGTTTCTCTGCAAAGGGGCCAGGACGACTGATCCGGGTACATGAAAGAATGAATGGGGCCATGTATCGTGAGATTTTGAGTGCAAACCTCCTTCTATCAGCAAGGGCATTGAAGATGAAACGTGGCTGGGTCTTTCAACATGACAATGATCCAAATCACACCGCCAGGGCAACGAAGGAGTGGCTTCGTAAGAAGCATTTTAAGGTCCTGGAGTGGCCTAGCCAGTCTCCAGATCTCAACCCCATAGAAAACCTTTGGAGGGAGTTGAAAGTCCGTGTTGCCAAGCGAAAAGCCAAAAACATCACTGCTCTAGAGGAGATCTGCATGGAGGAATGGGCCAACATACCAACAACAGTGTGTGGCAACCTTGTGAAGACTTACAGAAAATGTTTGACCTCTGTCATTGCCAACAAAGGATATATTACAAAGTATTGAGATGAAATTTTGTTTCTGACCAAATACTTATTTTCCACCATAATATGCAAATAAAATGTTAAAAAAACAGACAATGTGATTTTCTGGATTTTTTTTTCTCAGTTTGTCTCCCATAGTTGAGGTCTACCTATGATGTAAATTACAGACGCCTCTCATCTTTTTAAGTGGTGGAGCTTGCACTATTGCTGACTGACTAAATACTTTTTTGCCTCACTGTACATTATACGGAATAACCAATGGTGTCGTTCAAAAGTACAACTTATCCCACAAAAACAAGACCTCACATGGCCATATTGATAGAAAAATAAAAAAGTTATGGTTTTAGGAAAAAGAGGAGCAAAAAACGGAAACTCAAAAACGGAAAAACCCAAGGTGATGATAGGGTTAACATATTGTGATTGTGTGTACTATGTATATATGTGCGTAATTGTAAAGCCATGTGTATACACTTATACACTTGTTGGGATGATGGAGGAGAATTCAAACAGACATCCTAAATTATCAGCCCAAATATCTAATAGATGAACAGATGAAAATGTGCCATTCAAGGATCGAGTGATCGCTCGCAGCTCGGTTTTGGATGATTCTGAATGTTCATAAGTTGAAATGGACAATTGTACATTTCACTAAACCACACGATTATTATGTATGACATTTAATAGGCACAGGTTATAATACCACCTATAATATCAAATTATTTCAATTTCAGGACTCTAAAAGTAATCAGAGACCTTCACAGGGATGTATTAAAAGAGAGTACAAAAATCAGATGCAAGAAAAAACATTTAATAACCATAAACATATTAAAACAAAAAGTACTAAATTTCTCAACTGCCGCCAAATAGCCTCCAGTTTTCTTGACATAACTATTACTAAACATTAAAATTAGGAAAAAAAACTTAATGGTAATGTGCTTAGATGATACTTGATTACTATTCAGATTCAGATGTTACATGTTCATCAGAAGAAACACAGTTACACTTAGAGAAGCAAGGCTGGCAGATCAAATTTGCATAGTACAGGCAGATCACGTTGACAATTTTTTTATGCAGAATTTGACATTCTTCTGTCACCAGTTTCCACAATAAAGGTGGTGCATCTACATCTTTTGGATGGTGGTATACGTGGTGATTTTTCTCTATCATCTTTGGGATGAAATCTTTCATCCGGACTTGCGGGCTAGAGGGGATTCCACTCGTCTTCAGACTTCTTCGGTGTAGCTCTCCACTCACCCATTCATTAGCCAATGTTTTCAGGTAATTTCATCTACTTAGGGGTTCCAGTTGATTGCTGAGGTAAATCACTTGTGAATTGATTTCACCCACATTTAACATTGCGAAGATGACCATTGGCCAGCGCTTGGTGCTTTGTCTAACGCTCTAAGTGGTTTCTTGCTTCACTTGGTCTTTTTATCTTTGCCCAAATAATATGATCTGTATTTTGTTCATCTGTCTCATTCTCCTCATCACCCTACTCTGTTCCTGAATCACTTTTACATTCTTCCACCTCTACATTGGATGAAATGTTACTTTCTTCCCCTAAATCTTCACTCAGTGTGGGGTCTCCTTCATCATCATTTATCAGCAGATTCTTCATTTCTTTAAAATGATGGGGGTTAGATAAATGATACATTTTACTGGCCATTACAGCAGAGAATCTGAAGCGAGAGAGAGAGTACATGGTAGGGCGCAATGTGCCTTTCTAAGAATCCGTACTTATTTCCTCAAACTTTGCATCATCCATTCATAAAATAAGCTAAATAAACAATTGTGCTGAATAAAAAGAGAAAATACTAACCTTCAAATGAGAGACAGGTTCAGGCACAGTGAGCCTTAGAAACCGCAAAGGTCTGGATCTGCTCTCCAGAAGGTCTGCTGTAACACAATGAGATCAGGATTCAAAGAGCATGTAAAGACCGGAAATAACTCAGAGGGGGAGATTTTCTGATAATTTGAAGATCAGCGAAAAGCAAAACTACAATAATTGAGCTGAGCCTGTCAGATCAGATGTACCTGATGAAGGGTTAATATGACTTTGATCTCATTCTTTTACTTTTGAGTAGAGATGAACGAATATATTTGAGTGTAAGTAAATGCTCCTTGAATTTTATAAAAATCCACAGTGGCTCACATGAAGATTTTCTGTAATTCAGCTTTATTCTTCATTATTGTTAACACCTACTGAAAATGTAATAGACAAAGCAGAAGTCATCTTCTTGGATTGTTGTATATTTTTACGTTTGGTTACAACTTTTTCTTTTTAAATAAGTACAAATTAAAGGATTTTCCAATATAAATAATTGTTGGCCTCTCCTCATTTGCCATCGGCATATCATCAGTAAGTAGATGAACAGCAACATGAATTGCCCACTTAGTAATGCAGGTTGGGGTCATTCAATTAAGGGCCACAATTGGCCCCCAACCAATCGCACATTTACATTTATGATGTATCCTACAGTGTCTTCCTGGAATAACCCTGTAAAGGGAAAAATGTGAAAGTACCATTCCAGCAGGTTTTTTATTGCAGCGCTGGAGTGGTGCCACTAATCTAAGTTCCCTGCAGCTGCTCTTATATGTACCAACTGCCATCTACATCTTTTATCGGCGCTGCTCCAGCCAGTCTTATACAGGTTGTGACCTGCTGAATCGCTCAAGTGTTTTCTGGGCGAGCCGGAAATCACTTCTCAATGTAAATCTATAATAGCTAGAACGAGGCCAGACCAAAGATCTCATAAATTTATACTGAGTGCTTGTGACTGTTACTACTGACTTCCGGTCAGTCAGAAGTTGTGGTCCTAAGATGGTGGCATGGGACCGGAGTGGCGCCGGAAAGAGCTGAAGACGATGGCTGCTAAGTATAAGACTAGGGGCAGGGAACTTAGATTATTGAAGATTATTGAAGAGGAAACAAAATTGATCCAGCTGCTGGGAAATTTGCTAATTTTTTCTTTCCTCTTCATTAAATTTCCATCTGGTCTTGTGTAAGCTGTGCTTCCAACCGCCTAAAGCCTGGGTGAGCTTTATGTGTTTTCAGCTTGGATTAGTGGCACCACTCCAGTACTAAAATAAAAAAATAATCACTGGAGTGGTGCTTTAAGCTATAATCTGCTGATACTGTCCATCTATTGCCTTACATGAGATTAAACAATGGATTTAAGGTCTCAACATGACATATAGTGGTGTTCATCATTACTAACAATATCAATAGTTAAAATTCTAAAGTATGAAGTTTATGGAAAGTATTTAATTTTAAGTAAGTGAAACCACTTTTATGCCATTGGTGATATAAATATCTAAAAGTCTTTCAATGGACTCAGATCTATCTAAGATGTGGTTTTGCCATCTCCTCCATTTGCCTTTCACTTAGAAAGACATTCTGACTGATATGTGGCCTGGGGGAATTCTCCCATTTGTCAAAAGACCTTTCATATTCATGTTAAACACAGCACAAGTAGGGCATTTTTCCATGCTTCACAGTTCTTTCACTAGATTTGACGTGTGATCATAGGAGCTTATAAGAACAATTTATCACTACCTCTTGCCAAGTTCCATAGCCAAAACCTGATTGAAAACTAAAAGGCAGAATCACATCTTTTCACTGTTGTTTACTCTTGAGGGTTATATCATTTTACTACACTATATAAATATAAACTGATGCTACATTGTTG
The DNA here is from genome assembly GCF_032444005.1 of Ranitomeya imitator. Classification (NCBI taxonomy): domain Eukaryota; kingdom Metazoa; phylum Chordata; class Amphibia; order Anura; family Dendrobatidae; genus Ranitomeya; species Ranitomeya imitator. Next base: position 436,746,640 of record NC_091287.1, read on the forward strand.
CCAGCTACGGCAGCGGTTACATATTTTACTTGTCTTGTCTGACTTTCCGAGCATGAAAATATGAATAAAACAGGAAAGTTTTTGATCACTTTTATTTTTTATCATTTAAAAACGCAAGTTTGGTTTTATTGAATGTCACAGTAGAAAGGAAATGAATTCACATGAATTGTGAAACAATATATTTTTTCCAGCAAAAATGTGAAAACATCAAAGAAACATATTTAAAAAGCTAAGAAAATTACTTACAAACACATAGATTCATTATCTCATAAATAGGCGCAACAGGCTCCATTTAATAATAAAAAAATAAAATAAAATAATAGAAAAAAAAAATAAAAATAAAAAGATTAAATACAGACACAGTATGGAGAAACAATATAACACATAGCCAGGTTATCAAGGTTACAATTTAGCTGTTTCCAATCTGTTTCTGCATCTAGTAAAATAACATATAAGCATTTGGCAGGTTTTATACATAGAGGGACATAATGACATTTACTAACAGTTACACAAGAAGTGATACAAAAAGCCATTTTAATGCGGTACAAAATAAACATGTTTGATTTCTGTATAGCCCAGAGCACAATTAGCCAATTTCTCAGTGGAGGATTTTTCTCCCGAAATATTTTTGAAAATATAGACATATTAGGCATTAAAAAATAAGCAAAAATATGAATGTTTGCCAATCATAATCATTTTCCAAAGTGTACCACCTGGAATGTACCAGATTTCAATTGTAATTTAGCTACACAACATCCACATTTTATACTCTAGGAGAATGGACACTCATGCTATTTACACCCTTGCTATGAGTGCTACATCAAGCCATTTGGAAAGTCTTTAGTAGATTTATATAAACAACCTTTATGAAAACCAATGGAAACTCCAGGACGCTTTAATCTGAGATGACTACAGTTGCTAAGGCAGCTTTACTAGTGCAGCACTTCACAGCAAAACCAATAGAAAATATGAATGGTCCAATTTTCTTTAGTAATCTTCTCTCGGAAAGGAAGGGGGAAACATGTTACTTAAAGGAGTTTGAAAAGAAGAAGCAAGACTATTTTCCCAGAGTGGATAGTCCACAAATGTAAATGTCCTAAGTGCTTAGCAACTTGTATTTTATAATGAATTGCAGAATTGCCATGGTCGCCAAATGCGATCCTCGACAAGGGTTGTCCCTGCATTCCTCTTCTGAAAGATATTTGTTTCGGCGTGGTTCATACTTTCAGGTTAGGTACAGTGCTTTGTCCCTCTGCATGTTCCTAAAAGGAAAATAATCAATACAAAATGTTAGTAAATTAACTTATGGTGAAAGTTACGCACCTCGATAGAACTTACTGATAATATTACTATCTATATATATAATTGCCTAAGGGTTTTTCCGTCTGTCTGTCTGTCTTTCTGTCTGTCTTGGAAATCCCGCGTCTCTGATTGGTCGAGGCCACCAGGCCTCGACCAATCAGCAACGGGCACAGCATGGCGATGATGATGTCATAATGGTTGCCTCGACCAATCAGCGACAGGCACAGTCTGCCGCGAATTTGCCTCGACTAATCAGCGACGGGCAGAGTATCGATGTAGATGTCATAATGGTTGCCATGGCGACGATGATGTCATAAAGGTTGCCTCGACCAATCAGCGACGGGCACAGTCTGCCGCGAATTCTGGAATCATCATTGTCCATATACTACGGGGACATGCATATTCTAGAATACCCGATGCGTTAGAATCGGGCCACAATCTAGTAAAAATATAATAAGGGTTGTTCACTACTTTTAATACCAATTCACTTACTCTAATGTACATGTGTTTTCTGTAGCTTTATATTAAAAGGAATCTGTCAGCAGGGTTTTGCTATTTAATTTGAGAGCAGCATAAGCTAGGAGAGTCCAATTCTAGGGATGTGTCACTTATTAGGCAGCGTGCTGTAGTCTCAAAACAATCAGTATTTTATCAGCAGGAGATTTTCACTGCTGGACTAGGTCTCATGTGCAAACCAGTCCAGCTACTGTGTGTAACCCCACCCCCACCACTGATTGGCTGCTTGCTGACACTGTATAGTGTACACAGGAAGCAGCCAATCAAAGGTGCATCTACACATTTCAGGTGCATCACACTATTGATAATGCTAAGGGTTCGAGGCACGTGAAATTACATAACAAAATCGTTACATGTGTATGGTGGCTTCCTGACAGAGATAATGATCCTTTTGTTCTGCAGGCAGATAATTTACTGCCATATTCAGCTTAGAGGGCCGGATGAATATACACAATAGATAGCTGTTGGCCAATGAAGTTTTAACCAATCACTTGGCCAGTTGGTATCTTTCCCGACTCCTCCATACACAGGATCACTCACTCTGATGAGAGAGCCATGGCCAGACTCCTCTGACGGAAGCTCGCAGAGAACAAAAGGATCGACATTCCGAAATTGGACATGGAGGATGCTTATCTCCTCTGATACCTGTCTGGGGCCACCACACACATTAGACTGTTGGATGAACCTACCAATATTGGCGGGTCTAATGTGTGTATGGGGGCATTTAATCTGTTCTATACATAGGGAACATATGAGAGCTGGAGAAGTTGTGAGAGATACCGTAAATGAGCAACCAACAATTATCTATGGTACATGAGCACCTTAGATTTGTACTGTTAAATATACAACAGGATTAGTACATCTGCTCATTAAAATTCATAAAGGTGTTACTGGTCAGATTTGTAACTACGTCCTCCATGTTTCCAGGTAGCTGGTTGAAACCTATTCAAACACAGGGAGAACATAAAAGCCCAACAGAGAATGTGCCCCATGTTTCAGGGCACCAGGGCTAACCACCATGATCATATATAGTCATCCTTTGCACTGTATGAGATATATATTAATATAATTATGCATGTTACATTGCTTTCACATTAATGTTTCACATCGTTTCCACATGTAAATAGTTAAATCAAAAGCAATAATGCATGTTACAAAAACCAAAATGAAAACTATTGGTCAGTATCTGCTTCGGACACATTGCCGATAATTCTATACACAAATGCAAACCAAATCTTGTTCATGCGATGCCGTGTGAAACATTTAATATCAGCAGTGGAACACTAGAGTGTGCTGATCGCCTGCTCACCCATTACTGCAGTAGTCATTGTTCCATTCGATGGCCTGTCCGGGAGGATTCCTACAACCTGAACGGACATACTCCATCGCTTGAGTAACAACCTGGGCTGCTGTAGATGTTGGGCTGATAAGATTCTGATATTCTGCCTGAAGAGTAAATCCCTAGGAAAAGAAATAAACCATATTACTTGCACAGTGTGATATACACAGTAAACAATAAAAACACAGCAGGCGACACAATATTCAGGAAGGCAGAAGACATGGAATAAAAGTAAAGCATGCGAATAATCAATATATTGGTATTAAAAGCAAAACGCACATGATTATACCTCTCTATAATGGAAGAAAAGGTCACATAAATTTATATACTGGTTAGTCTAGCAAAACAAAAGGGTATTACGGACAGAGGAAACAATAGCACAACAAATATAGATATATTCCCCGAATCTGCATTTTCTTTCCTTCTTCATTAAACTCAAGGATACATTGCTTGTTAATTTTCAAAATATGCAACAGAATCTTTTTGAAAGACATTGGCAGCAGGTGGCTGAGTGTTTTATTAGACTACACCTATTCATGCATTGTTCTCCAACCCCTTTTTCTTCATTCAATCACAAAGGGACCATCTGCTTCCTTTATACTTACACTTCTTTTTCAACTAACAACGAAAAAAGAAAAAGCAAAGCACGATGCTAGCGATTGAAATTAACGAATAACAAATAATAATCAAACTCCGCACCGAGGTAGGGAAAAAAAAGAGAAATAGCTCGCATGGGCTCAGAATAAAAATTCATTTCACATCAGTATTTATGGTCAAAATGATTTACTTATATTAAATTAGAACAGCGAGGGGTGCGCTAAAATGTGTATTTCAAGAGGAAGTTTTACTAGGAAAAATGCACATACTGCAATAGAATTGATATTCCTGAAAAGTCTATTTAATATCTATTCATCCAATCACCACTAATTGTGTGTGTACCCAAAGCAAATTTCCTGACAGAGATAACAACTTTAAAGGACAAATGAATTTCTAAAAGATGGAATGTTTGGCTAAGAAATATTGGAATGCTAAATCCTTAAGGGTCCGTTTACATCAGTGTTTCCCAAATCTAGTCCTCCTGGTCCCCAACATGTCGTGTTTTCAGGATTTCCTTAGTATCGCACAGTTGTTGAATTATCAAGGCATCAGAACTGGCTGCAGGTTCTCTCTTCTGTGCAATACTAAGGAAAGCCTGAAAACGTGTGTTGGGGCCCATGAGGACTGGATTTGGGAAACACTAGTTTACATGGACTGACAGGCGGGACGATACGACTGCCGATAAGCCTTTATTGATCGGCGGTCATTTAATAGCCTGTTTACACCGACAGACCAAAGTAAACAATGTACTAGATCTCTCAGTGCTCATAGGCTGCCATGGTTCTTTAGTAGAATGAGTCCTTTTACACAGGATTATGCACTGCTGAGAGCAATGTTTTTTTTGTACTGAGCAAAAGATCGTTTCATCCATTGAATGAGCGATTTGTTTGTTCATCGTGTGTTCGGTGGCCTGTTTACACAGGAAGTTAATTGTGCAAAGAAGTGATAATACCAACACTCGTTTACTATTATTTTGCAGTGTAAATGCAGCTTTACTGTATAAAAAAGTCCAATTAAATCACATTTTTTATTTATCGCTATACAAAAAATGCCTATATATTGATATCTTTGGAAGATGCATGCCACCATTTAGGCACAGCTCCATACATCTGCCCATACATTCATTCGTGATCTATGAACTATGGATTATTATTGAGTTGAGAATGGATAGTTTATAGATTCACATACTCGTTACAAACCTGAAAACATTTTTTGTCACAGTACAATACAGAAATAATATTTTATGTATTAGACATGAATTATGAGCCACAAATGTAATAATGATCATTTATTGGTAATTATTTTTTTATCTTTTTATGTATCTTTTAACCTACTCTTCCCATCTCATAGCACATGAGTATAAGGTCACGTAAACAGACCAAAAAAAAGGAGTCTGTAGGTAACTAAATGTCACTAAGCCTCAGAGGTTAACTTCTACACACTTTCAAACAGTGGCCAACATCTCCAACGCTGCCATCATAATATTCCAATAAATGTGTAGTTCAGATGGCTATAATGTAGGAACAGTGAGCCATGCTCAGCTGGCATCTTGTGCAGGGTATGCTCAGCACTCATACCTGACGCCTTCCTATCCTTGACCCACCTCATTAGTGTTCTCCTATAGTCACTTTCTAAATACTCTTTTTACCAAGATTCCAAAACTGGGCAAGAATTTTGTGGAAGAAAGGTTAGGTATTTCAGTTAGGCTACGTTCACATTTGCGTCTTTGAGCGCAGCGTCGTCGACGCAACGCAAAACGCATGTCAAACGCATACACAACGCAGCGTTTTTTGACGCATGCGTTGTCCTATAGAATTGAAGATCAAAAATGGTAAAAAACCCCCCCATCACTTGCATTATACTCAAAAGGCGCATGCGTCGATCAACGCGGGTCAACGCAGGCACCTGCGCCCTATGCGTTTTACATAGCCACTAATGTGTTTTTTTGATGCATTTACAACGCAAGTGCGTTGCATGCGTTTTTTATCGGAAATGTGATGCATGAAAAATGCTACCTGTAGCATCGTCCGTGCCCTGTCTGGTGCATCAAAATGACGCATGCGTCGTAAAACGCATGACAACGCATACCGGCACATGTCCATGCGCCCCCCATGTTAAAGATAGGGCGCATGACGCATGCATCGGTATCCGTTGATGACGCTGCGCCCAAAGACGCAAATGTGAACGTAGCCTTACAGTGAGGTTTGGTAATTTATCATTGACCCAGAACATTGGTGATAGAAGAGTGAGTTAAGGACAAATAAAGTGAGAAATATTCAATCTAAAAATGCAAATGACTGATCATCATTTTCTCTATAATATGCCTGAACATCAGCTTTATATTCCAATTTTAAGGTGTATTTACACCGATAGATTATCGTGAACAAGTGTTCTCTACAATGCTTATTCATGATAATCTATCAGTGTAAACAGGCGGATCATCACCCAGTGAACGAGTAACATGCTTGTTCATGAGGTAAAATGATTTTTAAGCAGCCTAAAAAAATCATCTTTTGCGGCAGAACATTGCTCTGTGTAAACAGGACTTGTTCTGCTGAAAACAATGGCGGCGCATACATATTGAGTGGTCTATTACGGATTGTTCAGTTTGCATCATTTAGCACAGTCTTCCTGTGTAAACACGCATTTCAACGACAGCAGTTCCATAAATATTTACCAATTGGTGGTCGTTTAGCACTACCTGTCAGTTCAACATTCAGCGCTTGTGGGGCAACTCACCTTACCCATAATGCAATGACTATTTTATTCATTGTTACCTGACTACATGTGTCTGATGCTTGTTTGCCCTGAAACTAACAGAACATCACAATTATGTGTTACTTTTACTGTGTATATGCCATTTAGACTTAAAGTGAAACTTTCTTTAGAATCAGCCCTCCTAAGCCGTCTATATAGGCACGTCACTAAGATGAGAAGCAGGATGGTGACGGCACTAAGAAGAGAAGCAGGATGCCACTGGATCCTGGAGAAAGCAACGGTAGGTGAGTATATTAGTACACTCACTCTACACACCATACACATACAGCAGGTGAAATATGTATTGAACATGTCACCAATTTTCAAGTAAATGTATTTCTAAAGGTGCTATTGACATTAAATTGTAACCAGATGTCCATAACAACTCATCCAATCCACACAGGAAAAGAAATAGATGTCCATAAATCAAGTTATGTGTAATAATGGGAAATTACACAGGGAAAAAGTACTTGAACACACTTACTGAATTTATTTAATACTTCACATAAAAGCCTTTTTTGGTAATGACAGTTTCAAGACGCCTCGTGCATGGAGAAACTAGTCGCATGCATTGCTTTTTCCACACAAACACTCTTCAAACACTCCTGAAGGTACGATGTGCTTCTATGAACTCTGAGTTTTAGATCCTTCCATACATATTCTATTACATTCAGGTCAGGTGATTGGCTGGGCCACTCTAGCAGCTTTATTTTCTTTCTCTGAAACCAATTGAGAGTTTCCATGACTGTCTGTTTGAGATCACTGTGTTGCTGTATTGTCCACTCTCATTTCATCTTCATCATTCTGCCAGATGGCAGCAGATTTTTATCAAGAATGTCTAGGTACATTTGTTAATTCATCCTTCCTTCATTTATGTGAAGTTTGCCAGCGCCATATAATGAAAAACAGCCCCACCCCATGACATTCCCACCTCCAAACTTTTCTGTTGGTATTATGTGATATTTAATGCCTTTTGGCTTCCAAATATGATATGTATTATGGCATCCAAAGAGTTCAATTTTGGTCTCATCAGAGCAGACTATATTCTCCCAGTATTTCATACACTTGACTAAATGTTGCTGAGCAAACTTTAAACACACTTGAACATGCTTTTTGTTCAGCAATGGAGTCTTGCTTGGTGAGCGTGCATATAGGCCATGAAGGTTGAGTGCATTACTTATTGTTTTCTTTGTACCTGCTGATTCCAGTTCTTTCTGTAGCTTTCCATAGGATGTCCTTGGCTATTGAGGAACTCTTCTGATAATTCTTTTCACTCCTCTGTCTGTGATGTGGCCGGGAGCAACTTGTTATGGACAGTTTATGGTGAAATTATGTTGTTTCCACTTCTGGATGCCCGAACAGTGTTCACTGCAACCTCCAGTAGTTTAGAAACTCTTCGGCAACTATTGCGATCATTATGTTTTCCAACAATAAGGTTGCAAAGGTCTTGAGACAGCTCACTTGGTTTACCCATCATGGGATATTTCTTATGTGACACTTTGGTAATGAGACACCTTTTTATATGCCATCAGTTGTTCACTAAATGGCAGTATTACTTTCTGATTACTGATAGATTTCAGCTGACTTTCCATGCCTTTTTGCGCCTCTCTTTCTTCATGTGTTCAATACTTTTTTTCCTGTGTCTTTTCTCATTATCACACATAACTTAATATATGGACGTCTATTTTTTCATTTCTTTGCCTGTGTGGATCGGATGCGTTGTTACCAACATCTGGTGAGAATTTAAAGTCAATAGCACCTTTAGAAATATGTTTACTTTGAAAATTGTTGACACGTTCTATACTTATTTTATATTTTCTATACACACATTTAATGAAATTTTTTTCATGGGGGTGCTTCTTTAAGTGTATATTCCGACATGCCATTTTGGAAAATCTGCTGTATATTATGGTAGCAGAACAGTGGATGAAATTTCCTGAAATCTCATCCACGAGCTACAGTGAAAATTTATAGCATAAACTGACCGAAGCTGCAGATCTGAAACGTACAACATGTCAATTTTATGATATGGGTAATCACTGCGGATTTCACCTGAAATGTGCAGAAATGTTCTTAAATTTCTGTAGCAAAATCAGCTGAGGTTTTTATCTAGGTGAAATTCTCTGCAAATCTTTTGTGGTGGATTTTTGCTTTTTCTATTGGTATATTCTGTAAAATCGTTAGTTATCAGATCAGAGGTTTCCTATCTAACCCTACACTGGGTTTCTCTCCTTAGCAATAAATAAGGATTTCATCAGCACAATTCTACTGAGATTATTTATATATGATAATACATGGACAACATTACTGATCTATTATCTATGCACATAAATTTGGATATTTTTAGATTCTAACCTGGTACTTTTACATTTAAATCCAGATCTATTGCTTTATATGATCCTGTAAGCATGGTTTTTATAAAGCAATTATGCATATAGTCTTACTTCCAGAAACGTTAATGTTAACATGTTAGGAATCTGTTCAAGAAGGCATGACACCCTCAGGTCAAATAATAAGGCAAATTTAGTGCAAGTGTCTTTCTCATACAGGGAGATTGGTTTGTCAAGGTCAGGGTAGAAAAAAAAAATATCTGGCAGAGGTTTGATTCTATTTTGTAGCCTGAGGAGAAATAAATGACTCCAATCTACATTGCTGAGAAGATACAAAGGTTGAAAATAGCTGGAGAAATTAACAATATGGCATTGATTGTGCTCCTTTCTCGAAACAACGTGCATTGCTTGAGTATATAATACAAAAATAAAGTAATGTGTAAACAGATTCGCCAACAATTGACCTCTGTTATAATGATAAGATGTTACCCAATGCCAATTTTAACATTTTGCTTCCATAAGGTCGCCTCTGCAATGGAGATATCTTTTTTTTTCTGCGCAAAGATACAGAAAAAAACTCAAGGATAACAATATGAAAACCAAACCAATATGCAGAAACAGCGGGGTGAAAAATATTGTCTTGACGAGTAAATATCTAATAATATTCATTTGAAATGTGCTTACCATACAGTATTTTTCGGATTTTGCTTATATTAGCAAAAAACTACTTTGAATAACAGCAAACATTACATAGATGTAAAATTATGCCGTTTCAATCTATTTGGACACATATGCAAATTTCCGGCAGATTTATTAAATGTTCTATGCTCTTGAAGACATCAAAAGAACAGAATATGTGAATACAATAATCTTTGCAATTTTCTGGCACTGTATAATTTAGCTATAATACTGATTTGTCTGAAATCTACTTAATGTTTGTATTTGATGTGAAAAATGGGTTGGAATCTGTGTCACTGCAACTTTTTGAAAGGTTCATGCTCAACACTGGATAAAGTATAACTATGTTTATTACATTTCTTTATGGTTTTTTATATACTAAGACCTCTTTAATGAATTTGAAGATTTTGGAGTGCACAAAACCAAACGAGAGAGGAAAGGAAACACTAAACAAATGGCATAAACTATAAAACATAAGAATAAAGAGACAATGTAGCATAAATTTGCAACGATGCCGATAAGGAAGGAAGGAAAAAACATAACGTGGGATATAAATTAAAGATCGCATTACAGAAAGTAAATACAAATTTAACCAAGGAGGTCACATTTTCAGAAATTTACGTTTTACATTTTTAGATTTTTTTTCCCTGTCCTTTAGCTTTATCATAATGGGATCATATAGGTGATGGATGACATAAATTATTTAAGATATATAATATTTGCGTTATCTTCTGTCTTCTATCTCTGTCTTTAGTGCAGGAAAGTAAAGATCAATACCTGCCATGCTCCCACAGATGATAGGCAAAACTATACACAATGGCCCTGATTCATCATTGCCTTTGCTCCCCTTTTTGTCTAGTTTTGTGCCCTTTCATTTGCCCCCAATTACATTATTCTATTTGTGCCTTTTTTGAAGTCTATTTTATTTACTCACCTGGAATTTAGCAATTGTAGGTGTTTTTGCTGATTCAATTGCAACTTTTTATAAAAGTTGGAAAATTTGGTGCAACGTCCCATGTGTATTTTTGAGTACACCAGTATTTTGGTGCAATTTTTACAAGTTCTTACAAAACTTTGTGCTAAAAGGTCACAAAAACAGTACAGAAAAATAGACCATTTTTGGCTATGTACCAAATTTATAGTCTACGTATACCATTTTAAAGAATTTGGCACAAAAAACAATGACGAATACCACAAGACAAATAAATGATGAATTGGGCCTAAGTTACAATGGCTATGTTGCAAAATCCCTGTGGCCAATTAGCAGCCACTTCACTTTCCCCTTATTCGGATGTGACTGATAACCAGAAGAGATGAGAGCTGCGGCTGCTCCCTCACTTCCTTCGGATGTCTGATTTGTATGAAGGATATGATGGTAAAGTGGCCGCTAATTGGCCGCAGGGATCACATGACATAATGTCACGCGAGCCCCGGGAGCGCCAATGCTGACACCATTGGAATGGCTCTGGCACCAGAGGTGGGCATAGGTGTTAATATTTTAAGGAGTTCTAGATCGGATATTCAAGATTCTGACAATTTCACGCTCTTCCAAAATCAGGCAAGGATCCACAGAGTTCAGAAAAGTTGCATGCTTTAGTCAGGGATATAAAACTATGCTTTTCATGGACGTTCTGTCCTCAGGTAGATTGGCTATATACCTGAGGAAGTGGACAGGACATCCACGAAATGCGTAGCTTCATAGCCCTGACTAAAGCATGCAACTCTTCTGAACTCTGTGGTTCCCTTGCCTGATTTAGGAAGAGCGCAAAATTGTCAGCATCTTGAATATCCTATCTAGAACTCCTTAAAATATTAACACCTATGCCCATCTCTGGTGCCAGAGCCGTTCCAATGTTGTCAGCATTGGCACTCCCGGGGCTCGCATGACATCCCTGTGGCATCTTGAATATCCTATCTAGAACTTCATGAAGATCCTTCGCGGGTCCGGTGCCATCTGCAGCCCTCCCATCATACTCATTATATGTGTTGCGCATACTCACAACTTGTACAGGTGAGAATTTTACCTTACAGCAAACTAATTGTTAATTTGGTAATTTTACCATTTCTAATATTTTAAGGAGGCAAGCTGGTGATTGAGAAGGGGTTGTCCAAGGAATGTTTTCCCCCCAAAATATTGATTGATTGCATACTGGAGATTAGAAATGTCAGCTCTGTTGCTAGCAGCTGATCACACGATGCTACAGTTTAAAATTGTCTAATTCAAGCAAACACTTTATGCATATTTTGCAAAAAAAAAACCTGTGCTTGACAAATTTTGCCACTCATATGTTTGAATATTATTTTAAAACTTGGCTTAAAAAATGACCTTTGCCATCTGATTGGCTGTTGTGCGCATACCATTGCTTTGTTTGAAACACCTTTTATTCAAGACCTGTATTGTATCCAACAACAAAAAAATCTCTTATTTTACCATATCTGTCATGTTTCAGATATTAGAACCAGTTACTTAAAATAATCTCAAAACCGAAATACTACATCTTCTACTAATGAACCAGAACTCTACATGTTTTCCATTTGTCACTGTTCATTATCTTGAAAGCAAAGAATATATTATACAATTCCAGAGAAGAAAAACAAAACAAAATTCACTTTAAAACCACTCCTGGATATTATCCAAGTTTAAGCCTAATATTTCAAATGTTATTACATAGATGAGGAAATAAATTCTCAAGAACTCTGGTCCAGCGGCCTGACAAGTATTCTGTGTCCACTGGACAGGGGCCCTGTGAACCGCCTCCTAACTTCCTTGACTTCCCCTTTTCAGAATGAGCACTCCTCCTATCAGCCTAAGGCTGATTTCAATTAGTGTTGGATGCTACCTGCCCATGTTTGATAAATATTAGGTGAGTGTCCCATCAAAGAAAGGTCATCTTGTCGCAGCTGATGGGCTCTCATAAATTGGCCAATTTTTGCGCTACTTACCTTAATTTTTATAACAATATTCTATATAGCAGTAATGCAGTACAAATTTCATAAATTCACTGTCTCCATACATCTTTGTGCTTACATTATTCTTTTGTTTGTACATAAGGAGTCACCTGCCATTTTCCTGGAGAAGGCCAGGGACTGCATCAGAGCAATCAGGTCTTTTCCTCTGGTCCCTGGCTGACTTTTCAAATTATGTTCTCTCTGCAGTGTTTGATAGTAAAACATACTTGGCAGCAACTGCGCAGCCAGGCTCTTATTCATGGTGCTCGTGATTCAAGCAGATTACATTTAATGATAGGGTCCCTTTAGGGGACAATACTGAGAAATGTCTTCTGAAGAACAAACTATTGTTGCTGATGGTGTAAATCTTGCTAACTCTTAGCTTCACTGTGAATTGTGTAACACAATAAATGACTGATACGGTGTATCCTCACGCATCCCCTGCAGACTGTGAGCCCTCGCGGACAGGGTCCTCCCTCCTTATGTACCCGTGTGCCTTGTTTTTTGCTCATGTTTAATGTATTTGTCTATATTTACCCCATATTCACATGTAAAGCGCCATGGAATAAATGGCGCTATAAAAATGTATAATAATAATAATAATAATAATAAATCATATATGAGAGTGTGCAATGAATTCGTCATAATTACTATAAGCAGGCTATTAAATGACGGCCAAATAACACGCATTCGGGCAGTCTAACCGCAGCCTTACAGTAAATACTTAAAGTGTAATTTGATAATATTGGTGGTAGATGTTTAGATGTATGTAAACAAATTTATCATATAATGAAATTACCTGCTGCATTGCTGGTGAATGCAAAGCTGATTGGCTTTGCATTTGTAGCTGGTTTCCAATGGACTGCTGCATGGACATTGACTGGTGTTGTTGCATATGCATATGCTGGTGGAGAGGTGGACTCATCTGAAGAGATGGAGGAGGAGATACAGCCATGCTTGCTAGAGATACAGTCACTGGCATTTGGTTGCTGGGTTTGGGAGCTATGTTCCTGTTGATACCGGGATGCATGGCAGATAAATGTGGATTCATTGTTGACTGTTGGTGATATGGGGAGTTGAGATACAAAGTGGAGTGTTGCTGTGCAGATCCATGAAAAACTGGAGGCTTTGAACTCATCATCTGAGGAGGTGGAGGAGTCTTAACATCAACAGGGTCGCTGTAACTCTTTGAGAAAACAAAAAAACATCAAGATGTTAATGTCTAAGGCAAAAACATATTTGTGGTCAAAATTAACAAAAAATAAAAGGTATTGACCTAGCAACCCACTACCAAATGCTATTGACCAATGTCAGACTGAGGATTTGTAAGCCCATCATAAAAATTTTCTGAAATCTCCCCATAACAAACAGACTCTGGTATCCAGTAATTGGCAAAGTCAACTCCACACAGGATTGATTTCTGATAGATCTTGGGTTCCCCTATTTATGAGGAGGCTATTAGTCTGTCAGAGCCTGGGGCTACCTAATAATCCAATGCTACACTGATGGACAATCAAGATGGAATAAATGAGAGCCATTTGGTTATATTTGGTTATATTTTTTCTTATGTCATTGACTAAAGATTCAAGTGTACAGCATGGTTGGCTGAATTTAAAGGGAATCTGTCACCACATTTTAGGCTTATCAGCTAAAAATATCATGTAATGGAGTGTCAGCTTTGCATTTCTCAACTACTTTAGAAACCCCCTGACTCCCCATGTATCACCCAAAAATATATTGATATTTTCAGCTGATAAGCCTAAAATGTGGTGACAGATTCCCTTTAACTGATTACTTGTCATTATGTTCAAGCCCACTGAGTTTTTGTTGTTGTTTTTAACCCATTCCCAACCACCCAATATCTTTTGAAGGTGGACATTTCGGGTCCCCACCCTCCAGCGACATCTTTGGACGTTGCTGCATTAACATTCCTGCTTTTTCGATCCAGTAGGAACATGTAGGGTCCACAGTTGTCAGAGACAGTAGGGATTCTAAGAAGACAGAAGTGTTTTGTGACCACTTCTTCTCTTGTCTCAATGAGCACTATGTAGAGAACAGAGGCATTGATAATGGTGAATTCTATACATATTTTATGACAACTGGTTAGTAGTTCATTAGCACCAGGAGAATTGTATAAGTATGGTGCTTCCAAAATAGTGGTATTCATAAAGAAGTTTTTTTTTTTTGCAAAAATCAATTTAAGTTTGTAGTAATGTAAAATCATATTCTTGCAAGAAGTCCATAAAAACAAAATGTCATATATTAAAAATGTTTTATACTGTATAAAAAGCAGCTCATTTCCCTTTTTCTCTCATTTCACTTGCAGTAAAAACATGAACAATCTTCTCTTGGCCAAACACCATATAATTTATGGTTTAATTTACAGTATTTCTTAAGGAGCTGTCAGTTTTTCTTTTTTGCTACATGTCATTTTGAATTTAAATAGAAGAAATGGTGATAATATATGAGTTCATAACTAGAAGCTATTTGCTTTAGAATAGACAATAAGTGTAATCATAAAAACAGATGAAATCAGCAGTTCCATTTCCTGCCCTTTAATATCCAAGTACATTTTAAAATGGACTGGAATAGAAAATACATATATTTTTTCAAGCAAATGACATCAAATCTGTAATGTATTTTAAGGAAACATATTTTCTCTTTTTACTGCCTTCTTGGAACATGAGCTAAATATCGGTTGCCTAAAATGCACATGATGATATTTGATTCATTCTGCAAAACTTTTGAGAAGATATGACCACAAAAATTACTGAATATATATATCTGCACCTTACATCCCTTTTATTGCTCCATTAAAATATGAAGCAATAGTCTAGATTCAAAAAAATCCTATTCTGTGAATACAGCCTCTATGCAGACTAAGGTGCTTGTCATGGTTTAAAAGGATTTCAGGCCTATAATTAAGATGTGCAAAATGATTCTCCGGACCCTGGTCTAGTGGCCACGTATGAACTCTATGTACTCCGTAACAGCCTGAAGGGACCACTGTGGTCTTCATCTATTAAAGGGACTGCAAGGCACGGTTGGTAGTGGCTGTGCTTGGTCCTGCCGCTCACTCCCATTCACTTGAGGAGCACTGAGCTGTGGATAGCTGAAGAACCAGGCACAGCCACTAATATTCTGCTAACATTTTAACATGGAGACAAATGGGTAATTGGAAAAGTAACAAACAATTACAGAAATATGAAAATTGTAAGACATTAAGATGTACAAAACATCATATGGTGTCTATATAGTTCTTTGACATACTACACTGTTTTCATATGTGTCCAATTTCACATGGAGACATACATTTTTTCAGTTGGATTCCAAGTGAATCCAACAGAAATCAATTCCAATAATCCATAAAATATATTATTCAGGTATAATATTCTATTTTAGAGTCACTAGTTAGCCTCAGACAAAAATGGAACCTCATGAAGTTCAGACATCTACTTTTCAGAACTTCCCAAAGATGTGATAAACCACAGTTAATTTATGTTTTACGGGGTGAGGGGGGGGGGGGAATCACTTTGTCACACAGGACACTGTAGGTTTGGATTTCTTTTTCCCTTAATAATAAAGACCTTCATTTAAAAACTGAATTTTGTGTTTATTTGTGTAATCTTTGTCTAATATTGAAATTTGTTTGGTGATCTGAAAAATATTTAGAATTGAGAGTCCTCAGTGGTTGATACCTTTTAATGGCTAACTGAAAAGATGGTAACAAATTGCAAGCTTTCGAGACTACACAGGTCTCTTCATCAGGCAAAGACTAAAAGAAATTCTGAAGAATCACATATTTATGCACAACATAGCACAGAAAAAAAAGGAAAAACCATGGATAAGGCAGGTGACATGAAGCAGAATTACCATGAGTGATAAACAGTTATGTCCATAAATATTGGGCCGGTTCTTAGATAATTATTGTTTTATTGTCCTCTGATTAGGGTCTATGTTGTGATGACCCCTCATAGTTTGAGGGGCAAGTTCCTTAGTTGATGTAAAAAGACATAAACCCATGCCACACATTCATTCCTCCACTAAGACTGTCAAAGGTCGTCATCAGTTTATATTCCCAGACTCTTCTGTCTCTCTGAGATTTGAAGCTACCTTTTAACACAAGTAATTTCATATCCATAATGTTATGATTTGGGAGACAAAAATGTATTGCCACAGGTAGATTCATTCTTTTTTCTCTTATTGTTTGGCGGTGAGAATTCATTCTTGTTCTAAACTTTTGCCCTGTCTCCCCCACATACAGACCCCCAGTTGGACATTTAGTACAAATAATTAGGTACACCATATATAACCAATAAATAGCCAGGTTATTTATTGCTTGCGTTGAGAAACACGTGATGGTGTCTCTGCAGCTTTTCTACATGCATTTGCATATTTCCCATAAGGGATGGGGGCAGTGTTCTGGATCACTGTGTTGAGAAACACGTGATGCTGTCTCTGCGGTGTTGGATGTTTTGATCTACCCGAGGTCATTCATCCTTATGTTTATAGTCCTTTTACTAGGCACTGCTCCTAATAGCCAGTTTCCTACTCCACACTGGTGAGGGGCAAATACCCCGAAACAGCTGTCTGTGGATGGATACCATATTTTGGCATAGGTGGTTTTCCTTTTGGATGCTGCCCTTCCCGTGGTTGTTCCTTCCCGGTGAAAGACCTGGCTATTTATTGCTTGCGTTGAGAAACACGTGATGGTGTCTCCGCGGCTTTTCTACATGCATTTGTATATTTCCCATAAGGGATGGGGGCAGTGTTCTGGATCACTGCGTTGAGAAACACGTTCTGGATCACTGCGTTGAGAAACATATGATGGTGTTTTTTATGTTTATAATAAAACAATCCTTATTTAAGAACTGGCCCAATATTTATGGACATAACTGTTTATCACTCATAGTAATTCTGCTTCATGTCACCTGCCTTATCCATGGTTTTTCCTTTTTTTTTTTTTCTGTGCTATGTTGTGCATAAATATGTGATTCTGAATATTTATACACAACATAGCACAGAAAAAAAAAGGAAAAACTTCTTTTAGTCTTTGCCTGATGAAGAGACCTGTGTAGTCTCGAAAGCTTGCAATTTGTTACCATCTTTTCAGTTAGCCATTAAAAGGTATCAACCAATGAGAACTCTCAATTCTAAATATTTTTCTATCTACTGGCTAACACGGTACCAAGATATTTATCTTTCCTGTAACAATTTGGTGATCTGAAACATTTAAGTGTGACAAACATGCAAAAGAACAGGGAATCAGGAAGGGGGCATCACTTCTTCATACAACTGTAAGTAGGCTCCATGCATATAATTCTGCTGAGTTAAAAAAGCCTTAGTAAATGTTAATTATCCATATATTGCTTCATTTAAAAATTAATAGGGTTTCACTTCCATAGGAATTGAGCTGCAGTACCTGGGAATGACCATTTACCATTTACCTGGGAATGTACATTTAACCCTAATGTCACCTTTCAGTGTGATATATACTCCAAAGTGGTTGGTAACAGCAGACAGGACAGCTAATGTAGATTAACTATTGTTTCCTCATTATATGATCACAGTCTTGAGTAACAATAGTTCTGTAAATGTTGTCTTATATAAATTACTTGAAGTACCCCCAATTTAACTCAACTGACTTATGTTACAAGCGCCAAAGCCACTGCTACTTAATGTAATCTGCAAGTTCTGGTTAGAGGAAAGATCGTTAGTATGATAAATTGCATGTTCAGTGGCCGGAATTTTGATTGATCTTCATCTAAGCCCCCCAGGGGTTAGCAGCACATTACAAATTCAATTAATGAATTTGTGTGAAGTTTGTACTGGGTCAATTTATGGAGTGAATATACGTTATTTCTCTAGGGAACTGGTCCAGTAATGAATGAGTTTTCGGTATTCTACATTGTAAACATGTATTCATCAGAAGAGTAAAACAATTTGTCACCTATTACATAAAGTATAATAGCATCAGGTAAAATGCTGGATGTCTACATCATCTAAGTAAATAGCTTAGCACTATATAAATGGTTTGCTTTGTTAGATTAAATAGCATGAAGAAAAGCAACATGCCTAAATAAATGTGTAGCATCTTTTTTTTTATAAAGGGAATGTGCAACTTTTTATTCTTCATTATAACAAGCTGAATATAATCGGAATTTATACTTTTTAGTTACAAAACTACATAGTGCCATAGAGTAATGAGCATAGCATCAGAACAACACACACCCAGTAAGAGACTAAACCTTCATCATACTCTTAAATCCTCATATACAGTACATTTGTGAAGTTTTCACTTCATATATCAGAAGTTTGTGATGCCAACTTCTCCTTTTTTCTCTAATTCACTATCAGAATACTGTTATTTTTGTCTGCCATGTTACAGAAAAAGTGGATCTATATCCCAGACATGATAAATCTTCCTAAAAGGCAGCTGGTTTCCAAAAACATGCCATTTCTTTCCATATTATAGCATAATCTGCTTCTTTGAAACATTTAGACCAGTTGAAGCCCTGAAGCCTATATGCAGTGCAAAGTAACCGAAACACCCCCTGACGAAGCTGGGTGAAATGCACGTTGGGGGTGCTGGGCTACACTCTGGCAAGATTCCATATTCACATCATGTAATTGTGGTATTTAACTACTTTTCTAACTGAAAAATAGAGAAAAATGGGTCGGAGTATGAGTTGGTATGCATGCAATGTATAGGAACATGCTCACACTGGGTTAGCGAGTCTATGTAATTTACATGCACTATTACGTTTTACATACAGTATTGTATTTGCTCATTTTGTTTTTATATTAGGATTTTACTTTTCTAACTGGATTGTATGTTTCCCACTGTGGAATACACTTTAATAACGAACTTTAATATGTGCACATTACTTTATCGGTATTCCATTGAATATAATATGTTCTGCAGCCCCATAGTAAATTCTCTTCAGCCCTTTCTGGCGCCTGCCATTTTTTAAAATCCTTTTTTGTGTATCTTGTATACTTAAATAAAAATTGTAATTTTGAAACATTTCTGCAGCACCTTTCTGTTTTGATGTAATCATTTGAAACATTGCAGAGGCGGCTGCGATCACAAGACTTTAATTTCTCAGACAGGAATAAATGGCTGCTGTAAGTCAAGTTTTCTCTTAACCTGCACCATATTGAAATAAACAAATAAAGCTAATACACCAGATAATGCACTCATTTTTAAATTCCGTTTGGAAATTTAAAGTTAAGGTCCATATGTGAAGACATTTATATATACAGGGTGGGCCATTTATATGGATACACCTAAATTAAATGGGAATGGTTGGTGATATCAACTTCCTGTTTGTGGCGCATTAGTATATGGGAGGAGAAAAAGTTTTCAAGATGAGTGGTGACCATGGCGGCCATTTTGAAGTCAGCCATTTTGGATACAACTTTATTTTTTCAATGGGAAGAGGGTCATGTGACACATCAAACTTATTGAGAATTTCACAAAAAAAATGGTGTGCTTGGTTTTAATGTAACTTTATTCTTTCATGAGTTATTTACAAGTTTACAAGTGCTGGTGTGTTGGATTGTCAATGCAACCCTCTTCTCCCACTCTTGACACACCGAATAACAACACTGCAGAAGAAATGCTAGGCTTCTAGTATCCGTTGTTTCAGATGATGCACATCTTGTATATTCACAGCCTGGACAATTGCCTTCAGATGACTCCAGCATCTGAAACAATGGATACTGGAAGCCTGTGCTAGCATTTCTTCTGCGGTGTTGCTATCTGTGTGTCAAGAGTGGGAGAGGAGGGTTGCATTGACAATCCAACACAATGGACAGCACTTTGAACACATTTTATAAGTGGTCATAAACTTATAAATAACTCATGAAAGGATAAAGTTACGTTAAAACCAAGCATATCATTGTTTTTCTTGTGAAATCCTCAATAAGTTTGATGTGTCACATGACCCAGTAACACAGTAACCACCGATCGACCAAACCGCTGCATGACCAGCTCTACCCTCACCTACTGTATTCTCACCCATCCCTTGTAGAGTGTGAGCCTTCGCGGGCAGGGTCCTCATTCCTCCTGTACCAGTTATGACTTGTATTGTTTAAAATTATTGTACTTGTTTTTATTATGTATACCCCTCCTCACATGTAAAGCGCCATGGAATAAATGGCGCTATAACAATAAATATTAATAATAATAATAATGACCCTCTTCCCACTGGGAAAAATAAAGTTGGATCCAAAATGGCCGACTTCAAAATGTCCACCATGGTCACCACCCATCTTGAAAAGTTTTCCCCCTCCCATATTCTAATGTGCCACAAACAGGAAGTTGATATCACCAACTTTTCCCATTTTATTTAGGTGTATCCATATAAATGGCCCACCCTGTAGATTACTAGAGATGCTCTTTAATTCATTGATAAGGAAAACTGTAACAGAAATGAATAGGATGTCTGTCAGAAACAGATAGGATCACAGAATAATGTTAATTTCAATTGTCCAGTAAATCTATCAAAACTGTAAAGCTACATTTGTAGGTTACAGAACTCCCTAGAATTACTTTGTTTCCGAGTTATACTTGTGTTACAAAATTGTGGCAAATGACAATATGGTCACGCTAAAATGGATGATTTTCCATTTTTAAGTCATATTCAAATGTATTAGAAATTGTTTAGTTATATGATTTAGATACTCAACATGGCTACAGTTTGGATAAAACGACATACTGATCTGAAGCCAGGATTCAGGCGAATTACCTTTATGTAATCATATATTGTGTAACTCAAAAGGAAGAAAGATAAAATATTTCCCTAGATCTGATAGTCCTAGATCTGATTTACTGATTGTCGAAAGCACTCAAGAAATGCTAAGTTGTTAAAAACAACACACCTCAAAAAAGTAGCAAGTTGTGGAAACAAGTTTGAGAAGCTATTTAAGTAATATCGGTAAGACGGGTGGTAAATATTTGACATTACCTTGGATACCAGACTTGCTCGGTATGCAGCCAGTTGCTTTAGATACTCCTTTTTGGCAGCTTCAGTTTTCTTCTTATACACCTGAAAGTAATGCAAATGAAAAACATTAAAAATAGAAGATTATATAAAGATTTTACTGTGCATACTAATGAGCATAACAAGCAATTCCTCTCTTCACACCTGATACAGTCAGAATAATAGTAACAAATTGTTCACAATGCGGAAAGCAACCTTTACAACATCCTTTTTTTTGCAATCAGACCCAGAGTGGCCTAAATTTAACCCATTCAAAAGTATATTTTCCTACTGTTTCTTCTAGTGCTAAACAGAAGTGTATCTAAAATTATTCACTTTCTTGTTTGGCCCAATTGATTACAATCGTTGTATTAACTAATTTATGTCTCCAGATGAGATCCTAAAAACTTTTCCTCAGCCAGTATAATGAGAGTGTTATCTGCTATTGTTTGAATGTTCTCCCATATTTGTTCTTTGGATTATATTCAATTATTTATTGTTTCAGACATGAGAAAAATGAATCCAGCATTTTGTTTAAAGACATTGTAGAGAATTGACTGTTTTTTTATATTCAAGCTTCTTGAAGAAGCACTTACGCGAAAGGCGCGTCAAGGGGTCACAGCAGGAGGACCTAGGACACTGTCGACTATGGGTGAGTGATGGCATCCTATTGGGACTTGTAGGGAGTTTGGGGATCCCATATTTATGGTAGCATCTATAGGAGTCTATGTGCAGGACCTGGATGTTAGATCTACTTAGACTATACTTTCTCTCCCCCCTCCCCTGTCTCAGGATTTGCTGTACGTGTCCATGCATATGCTGCACTATTGGTCCAGATAGCCTGCTGTGCTAGCAGGTTCCTTGTATCCTTCCTCTTTTTTGTATTTTGCCCTTTGATTGGGCTGGTTTTGTACATTTTAAGTGCATTAATAAAATGATTGTTTTACTTTTTCAATCTGTCGGTGTTTATTGTACTCCATGTCCTCTAGTTTTTTATACCTTAAATGAGACAGTTTCCATCCAAAACACATAAAAAACTCTATTGTCTACAGCCAAGCAATCAGATACAATCATATATGTTCCAACCCCATGGATAGAGATGAACACCTTGGTCGCCTCAGAAAGGCCTTTTTGAATCAGTGTTACCATCCAAGAACAATTGAAAACCAGATCACAAGAGCCACCAGAATATCAAGGAATCACCTGCTACATTACAAAGCTAAAGAAGAAAATATCCGGGTACCTCTAGTAGTCACCTACAATCCAAATCTGGAGGCGCTAAGGGGAGCTGCACAGAAATTACAACCTTTACTACCAAAAAATGCCTGATTACAATTCATTTTTCCAGGCCTCCCACTACTGTGTTTTAGGCAGCCCCCAAATCTAAGACGTATCATTGTCAGAAACTCGCTGTTGGGGGTCGAGTTCCCGCCTCTGCACAGGGGGAATCTCGGGCCATCTCCGCTGAGGTCTCCCATTCTTCCCCTGCACAGTGGAGCCTGTTCAACAGAGACGTCGGTCCCAACATCTTGCTCAGTTTCACTCTGTGCAAAGGGTTACTGCTGTTTTTCCAGCTTCTGCCATTGAAGCCAGTGCTGGGCAGCGGCAAGCAGACACTTTTGGGACTAAGTCCTGTTTTTCCGTTTCTGAGCATGCCCGGGGTAAGATCTCTCATTAGAGATCGAGGGTCACATGCTTAGATACTGCAGCAAAACTCATTGGTTCTCCAGGAAGGTCCTGAAGTTGCTCAGGCTCTGCGACAGCCTCTCATTGGTCTTTCTAGGAAGGTCCTGTACTTGCCGCAGCTATAAAAAGGTTTGCATGGCCGCACAGCCATGCGCTAGTATCAATCCAAGTATGTGCTTTGCACCAGTGTGGTTATGTGTGAATGTATTCAGGGACCCGGCTGAAATAAGCCCCTAGAATACCGGCACCTCCGGTGAGGAGATTGTATGAATGTATTCAGGGCTCTGGCTGAAATAAGCCCCTATAATACCAGCTCCTGCGGTGAGGAGAGTGCGTGTTTGCATAACCACTGTCTGCTATCAGTTCGGCAGTAAGCTTGTGCTCCTGTGAGACTAACAGGGCGCAGTGCTTTCCTTTCATGGCTACTTTGTGAAGTAACAGAGCTAGTCTATACCGCCAAACAGTGCCACTATTCACTAGCAGCAGGTTCCTCCTGCACGGTGGACCCCGGGCTGCGAACACACCAATTATAATAAACGTCTATATTTACTCGGTGCATTCCGCTAGCCCTAACACTCGCTGTCCTCTCCAACAGCTGCAGGAACCTTTCCAGAAAAAATGTAAAACCTGTCCATTTATAATGACCACGGACAAGATCAAGATCCCCAATTCACATCAGGACTACAAGATACCAGGTACTTTCAGCTGCATCACTTCTAATGTGGTGTATCTAATTATTTGCACTAAATATCCAACTCAGGGTCTGTATGTTGGGGAGACAGGGCAGAAACCGAGAACAAGGATAAATTCTCTCTGCCAAACAATAAAAGAAAAAAGAATGGATCTACCTGTGGCCAAACATTTCTGTATGTCTGATCATAGCACCATGGACTTGAAATTACTTGTATTGAAAGGTAACTTCAAATCTCAGAGAGACAGGAGAATCTCGGAGTATGAATTTATGACAACCAACCTTTGCCACACTTAGTGCAGGAATGAATGTGTCGCATGAATTTATGTCTTTTTACATCAATTAAGGAATTTGCATTCAGACCTTATGGGGCATCATAACAGTACCAGACCCCAATCAGAGGACAGCAAAACATTCACTCCTTATCTAGGAACTTTCCAATATTTATGGACACAACTGTTTATCACTCTCCCATAATGACAGCTCTGTGCTGTGTTGTGTATAAATATGTGATGTGATTCTTCAGAATTTCTTTCAGTCTATGCCTGATGAAGAGGCCTGAGTAGCCTCGAAAGCTTGCAATTTGTTACCATCTTTTCAAGATTATAAGTAATCAGCAAGGAAACTGCCAATGGGTATTTTTTTTCCTTTCTGGTGGCCACTGCTGGAAAAATGTAATATTACTTACGATTATTTAAATGACTGGTTGGTCATATAAAACATGGATGAGCCGAATTTACCAGAGAGAGAGACCACTATTTACAGGTAGCTCTCCACTCTGACTTAGGCCGGGGTCACACGACAGTATTTTCTCTGATCCGAGAAAATCGGTCTGGTTATGCTAAACATACAATGCTCAAATTCTGATCAGAGTGTAATCAGAGTGTGATCATATTTCGATCCGATTTTCTCAGATGAGAAGATGGAGAAAAAAAACCTATCCATTCTGTCAGTGAAAGAAAATGGGACTGCACTCAGTTGTCATCCAAGTGTAGTACAATATTTTGCATGGACTCATTGACTTGCATTGCCGAGTGTGATCCAAATATCAGATGCAAATTGTGCGTGCTGCAATTTTGTTTTCTTAGACAGACTCCGTCCAAGGAAAAATTGGACATATGCATGGCGCCACTGAATAACATTGCATCAGGCCAAAAATATGGTCGCCTAAACGAGCCCTTACAGAAAGAAATCATGACTGGAAGACACCCCTCTAATATATCTATATGCCCACTTGAAACAGTCAAACGAAAAACTGCTGGAGAGATCAGAGCAAATAGGGTCTTATCCAATATAGAGTGAGTGAATATAATTAGATTCTACTCACCAGATAGCGCTATCGATATAGCATACCAAGAAATATCCGCTGCAGCAGATCCACTTGTCAGCAAGTGACCATACTATATATGGATGAAAGAGTTTATGTGGATATGGTCCATGCTTCCAAATAATTGAAAGTTCAAAGGTGTATCACATAAAGGATGGTGGTTTATTCAACGCGTTTAAAAGTCTAACCGACTTCTTCATCAGGAAATACCACTCAAATACCGATATTTCATCCATCACTTGAAAGGGTAACATTTTATATGGCCATTAATTTACTTCAATCTGTAAGAGTGTTTTGGATTTTTTTTTTGAGATGATAATTTCTGCTTGAATCTTCATAGCCTCTTATTGTCTTGGGTCATGCTTCAGAATCAAATCCATGAGTTTTGAAATAATGGGTAGAAAATGTCATCGTGGTGCTACTACAAGGATAAAATCCAAAAGTTCAGATAAGTTAAGATAATTGAGACTTCAGTGATCCTTGGGAGTAACCTACTAATTAATCCCAAGATACTTTCATCAAACTGACCATGAAGGAACACCACAAAGAGTGTGAAAGCACCAATAAAGATTAAGTGGCTAGATTGACTTGACATAAAAGTAATGGAATTACAGTAGCTCCAGAAAGAGACATCAGTTTTTGGGCTCTGAGGATTTGTCAGCTCCTAAGTGTAATTCTGCCTTTCCATATCCCTGCAGCTTCTAATTGAGCAGGACAGGCTTATAATTGAAGCAAATTAAGTATTTACTCTAGCTACTTCTAGCAAGGGAGGGAAGGACATACCAGCAGGAAGGAATGCGTAGGAAATAAAATTGTTCTCACTTGTGTCAGACTTGCCCTTCTATAACACATTAGCAGCAATTTCATGAGGCGTCAAACACTGGAATAAATACTGAATAATAAAATAATGAGGTGTTGCTATTAAGTCATGCAGCCATAGCTAATTTTACGGCAGGTGAATTATGCAGACTAAAGAAAGGCGTATGTTACAGTAACAGTTTGCTTGCTCATGCTACCTAATCATGAAAATCACACCAGGAATCCTCGAAGAGTCAACGTCTTCTTACGACACAATCCTCTTCTTAAGGAAACCCTTCAATACATCCTTGCATACAGCAATAAAACTCATATTTAAAGACAAATCTGAACTCTAAAAATAGGGTTCTACATTTTGGGCTTTACTATAAACATATGTGTTTGCGTCTCCGGTTGAAGCTTTAGAGTTGTTGACAGTAATGTAAACAAAGCATTTTGTTTGCAATTTGCAGAATCTATTACAGCCTTACTGTGCTTCCTATTAGAGATGCTAAGACGATTTTGTACCATTCCATCTGGTTTACGTTCGACGCAACTTTCATTTTTTTTTCACTTAACAACTATTATACAAAACAGAAAAAAAAATGACCTCAGTGTTCCTGTGAATTGTTAGTCTTAGTAAAAATTAGAAGCATGTTTAAATCTCCCAAGAGTATTCAATAATGTAATGAATAAAGAAAGGCTCATATTTAAGGGACCTCTCAGAAACTGGCTGGTAGTAATTAAGCTGCTGCCTAGCGTCTGCTGTAATGTGCCCCGTATTGTGAATACTGATAATAATTAAAACTTGATTTGTCCCCAACAGATATAGTTCAGTGATGATAATGTAGCAGTATAATTGCAAACTGTTATTTAACTCCTAACATATAAATATTCAAAGAAAGATTAATATTTCAATGAAAAGTACAGTATAGACTCGCTCATCACAGCGAAACAAATTATTCCAAAGCTCGACTGTAACCAATCTATTATCAACATTGAGGTCCACAATGACTTGATCAGGGTTTATCATGGAAAATTATTAACTGCTTTTCACACATGAATGTAATTATATCCTTGTCAGGGTGTATGGATCAGGTGCAGGAGCTGAGCCTGCTCTCCATAAGACAGTTGATTGGTGTGTTATACAGGCAAGACATGCCTCTAACAGAGGGGGAACTGAGCTAGTTCTGATTGTTGCTGTTAACTATTTACATGCTGCTGTTAATCATTGACAGAAGCATTTAAATGGTTTGGTTGCTGGTGTGCGCATGTACCAGCTCCCATTTCCACCCCATGAAGTAGTCATAGGGTGCAGATGGATTACCATCACATTCGGGGACCTAATGAAGGCCATGTCGGTCCCAGGGTTGCCAACTTGACTTTTTATTTTTCCTGGACAACCTATCAAAAAATTACGGACAGACAATAACTTTTACAGACACCTTTCCAAAACCATAATAAATCATTATTATAAGTGATACATGTCTACAGCCAATAATTCAGATATGAAGACATCAGCTACATTCACTATAAAATGATGATAATTAGAGTAAAAATAATCTGTGTAAGTTTCTCCAGCTTCAAAAAAACAAGGGATTCCTTATATTTTTTTATGTAAAGGGCAAAAAAGTGCCCTATTTTCACAGACTGTGTGACGCTGTAAGAATCTGGCTGCACTCGGATGTCACCCGAGTGCAGTCCGATTAGAGCATGTATATTCAAACGGAGAGTGGACCCACTGGACCGTGATGACGAACCCCTCTCGGACGAGCTGACCATGTGGACCGCCCCCTATACAGGGAGAGTTAGGGGCAGGCCCGTGAGGGACTATCGCCACGGAAGCTGGAGGGTCGACTGAGAACAGATGGGAACACAGCAGGCACAAAGGGAAAGAGGGAACAGAAAGGAAATACTGAGACAAGGGAGAAGATGGGAACGCTACAGAGGCATGGAGACTGGCAGGACAATATGGAGAGACCGAGGCTGACGGGAGCAAGGAAAAGATATAGGAGCCGGGCAGGTACTGCAGAGGAAAAGGAACTGAAGGAACAAGACAGGAACACAGGAAACAGGCAGGCACTGCAGAGGGCGGAGGAGACCCAAAGTCAGAGAGCTAGGAACGCTCAGAGACCACAGGTGGCCAGAAGCACTTGTAAACACAAATGAACATCAGGCACAGAGAAGCAGCAGGAAGCAGTTTACATAGCAGCATGGGAGCTACTTCCGGGTTACAGTCCTCCAGGATGACAGAGAGGACAGGAAAGAGCGCCAACAGAGGAATCAGATGTGCGCACGCGCAGAGCTGAATGCGGCGCGCGCGCGCACCCGGCGAGCTGCAGTGGGAAGAGCCGGCGGCAGCAACGGCATGACAGTACCCCCACCTTTACGCCCCTCCTTTTTAAGACTAGAAAGAAACCGGGACAAAATACCAGGAGCCCGAATGTTCTCTCGAGGCTCCCAGGACCTCTCCTCAGGACCAAAACCCTTCCAGTCAACCAAAAACAAAGTTCTCCCTCTAAGTTTTTTCATGGCTAAGATGTCCCTAACCTCAAAGACATCATCCTCGGAAACAGGCGAAGGAGAACAAAGGTTAGAAGAATGAAACTGATTAAAAACTACAGGTTTAAGGAGAGACACATGAAAAGAATTAGAAATACGCAGAGAGGCAGGCAACTTAAGTTTGTAAGAAACGTCATTAATACGAGACAAAACTTCGAATGGACCGATATAGCGAGGACCCAGCTTATGTGAAGGGATTTTGAGACGGATAAATTTAGAAGAAACCCAAACCTTGTCCCCAGGATGGAATATAGGAGAATCAAGATGTCTTTTGTCCGCATGTCTCTTCATCCTAACTTGAGTCAACTCAAGGGCGGACTTGGTCTCCTGCCAGACCCTGGAGAACTCTCTAGACAGAAGATCAGCCGCTGGTACAGTAGAGACAGGAGGAACCGGAAGAGGAAGACCAGGATGTTGACCGTAGACGATAAAAAATGGAGATTTGTTAGTAGCTTCGCTGGGATGGTTATTGTAAGAAAACTCAGCCCATGGCAGTAAGTCAGACCAATCATTCTGATGAGAATTGGAGAAATGGCGGAGATAAGTTACCAAGGTCTGATTAGTACGTTCCACCTGGCCATTGGACTGTGGATGGTAGGCCGAAGAAAAATCAAGCGAAATGTTCATAGATCTGCAGAGGGATCTCCAGAAGCGGGCGGTGAATTGAACACCTCGGTCAGAAACAATATGTAAAGGAAGACCATGAAGACGAAAAATATGGTGAACAAAAATCTTTGCCAATTCGGGAGCAGAAGGTAAACCTGGGAGAGCGATGAAATGAGCCATCTTGGAGAAACGGTCCATGACCACGAAGATGACGGTGGAACCAGAAGAATGAGGCAGATCAGTGATGAAATCCATAGATAAATGTTGCCACGGAGAGGAAGGTACTGGCAAAGGATGTAGAAGCCCAGAAGGTAGTTGCCTGGGAATCTTATTCTTGGCACAGGAAGGACAAGAGGCGACAAAACTTTGGACATCCTTAGACAACGTTGGCCACCAGTAAAAACGAGAGATCAAACGAAAGGTTTTTTTGAAACCAACATGTCCAGCCAGTTTGGAGGCGTGACCCCAAAGTAAGACACGTCTCCTGTTCCCTTCAGCGACAAAGGTCTTACCCGGAGGCAACGAAGTAAGAGAGACTGGAGCAACTGTGATGACTCTGGCAGGATCAATGATGTGTGCAGGCTCGTCCTCCAAATCCACTACCTGGAATGACCTAGACAGAGCGTCAGCTTTGGAGTTTTTATTTCCTGGCAAAAAACGAAGTTCGAAGTCAAACCTGGCGAAAAACAAGGCCCACCTGGCCTGCCGAGGATTAAGTCTTTGCGCAGAACGAATATACACCAGATACTTGTGATCGCTGTAGATTATAAAACGATGTAAAGCCCCTTCTAAGAGGTACCGCCACTCCTCTAATGCCAACTTGATTGCCAACAGTTCTTTATCACCGATGGAATAATTTTTTTCCGAGGAGGAGAAGATCTTTGAGAAAAAACCACAAGGCACAAGACGACCAGAAGAGGATTTCTGCGAGAGCACAGCTCCAGCTCCAATTGCAGAAGCATCTACTTCAAGGATGAAGGGTTTATTGGCCACTGGACGATGAAGAATAGGAGCTGAGGCAAAGGCTTGCTTGATGGACCGGAAAGCCTCTTCGGCCTCAGACGACCACAGATGAGGATTGGCACCCTTCCGAATCATGGAGGAGATTGGAGCTGAAAGAGAGGAAAAGTGAGGTATAAACTGCCGATAGTAGTTAGCAAATCCAAGAAATCGCTGAATTGCTTTCACTCCAAGAGGATGCGGCCAGTTGAGCACGGCAGAAACTTTTCCCGGATCCATACACAAACCAGCGTCGGAAATGATGAAACCCAAGAAGGGTAGAGATGACTGTTCGAAGACACATTTTTCCAGTTTTGCATACAGCCGATTCTCTCTCAAACGCTGAAGTACTTGCCGTACATCTCTTCTGTGAGTAGACAGATCTGGAGAGAACACAAGGATATCGTCCAAGTACACTACAACACAGTTGTAAAGTAGATCCCGAAAAACATCATTTACGAACTCCTGGAAGACTGCGGGTGCATTGCATAAACCGAAGGGCATAACCAAATATTCATAATGACCATCTCTGGTATTAAACGCAGTCTTCCACTCGTCACCAGAACGGATACGGATCAAATTATAAGCTCCTCTGAGATCCAATTTGGTAAAGATTCGTGCTCCACGCAGACGATCAAAGAGTTCTGGTATGAGAGGAAGTGGGTACTTGTTTTTGATCGTGATGGTGTTGAGACCCCGGTAGTCTATACATGGGCGAAGAGAACCGTCCTTCTTTTTAACGAAGAAGAACCCAGCTCCTGCAGGTGAGGAAGACTTTCGAATGAAGCCTCTGGCCAGATTCTCTTGAATATATTCGGACATGGCTTGCGTCTCGGTAGGAGACAATGGGTAAATACGACCCCTAGGTGGAGTAGAACCAGGAACAAGGTCTATCGGGCAGTCATAAGAACGGTGCGGCGGCAAAATCTCCGCTTCCTTCTTGTTAAAGACGTCCGAGAAAGCGCAATAGGCAGGAGGAATTCCCATGGATTCCGAAGCAGACCAAGAGGAGGACGCAGGCTTGACGGGAAGCAGGCACCTGTTCAGACAAGACTGTCCCCACCGTAGAACATCTCCAGTACGCCAGTCCAGCGTGGGTTCGTGATCTCTCAACCAAGGAAGACCCAAAAGGAAAGAATGAGACAAAGAAGGTAAAACATAAAAGGCCAGTTTCTCACGATGAAGTGCTCCAATCTGAAGTTCGACTTCCTCCGTAACCAAGTTGACGGTCTCCCGCAAAGGCTGACCATCGACAGAAGCTATTTGTCTAGGAGTCTCCAAGGGTCTAACAGGTATCCCAAGCCTGTTAACAACCTCGAGCTGAACAAAGTTCCCAGCCGCTCCTGAATCAACATAAGCCTCCAGAGAAAAGTGATGGGAACCTAAATGAAGAATAACAGACAAAACCAGAGGCGGAGAGGAATCATAACCACCTAGGAAGGCCTCTCTTACCTGTCCTAGGCGGATGCGTTTCCCGACTTCTGAGGACACGCGTGTAAGAGATGAGAGGCACTGCCGCAGTAAAAACAAAGACCTTGTGCGAGTCTCTCTTTGCGGCGTTGCTCAGAAGACTTAAGGCGATCGACCTGCATGGGTTCAGGAGAAGATGAAGAAGCCACCGGGGCTGCTTGAGAAAAGGAAGTCCCTCGAGCAACAGTGGTCTGGCGAAGAGGTCTCCTCTCTCTGGCAAGCTCACGAGTGCGCTCCTGAAAGCGCAGATCAATGCGTATGGCCAAGGAGATAAGATCATCCAAAGAGGTGGGAGTGTCCTGTCCCGCCAACTCATCCTTAATCCGTGAAGACAAACCACGCCAAAACGCTCCAACCAAAGCCTCATTATTCCACCCAAGGTCTGAGGACAGAATCCGGAAACGGATGGCGTACTGGGCTACTGAGAGAGTACCCTGGTAAAGGTTAAAGAGGGACTCAGTGGTAGAGACCAGACGACCAGGTTCATCAAAAACCTTACGGAAGGTATCCAGGAACGGATTGAGTTGGAAGACCAAAGGATCATCACGCTCCCAGAGGGGATTAACCCATGCCAAAGCCTCACCCTCCAAATGGGATACTATAAAAGCAACCTTAGCTCGGTCGGTAGGATAAAGTAGCGGAGACAATTCAAAATGCAACTGGCATTGATTAAGAAAGCCACGGCACGCTTTAGAATCCCCACCATACCGAGGAGGTCTAGCAAGTCGGGGAGAGGGTTGTGGCGCAGAGACAGGAGTGGAACCAGAGGCCACATTCTGGAGGGAGCGAAGCCGATCATTAATGGAGGCCATAAAATTCAAAATATGGGACCGAGTGTCCCGTTGTTGATCTAGCTCCTGCTGAAGGGCAACCAACTGCGGAGCAATACCAGGATCAGAAGGCTGTAAAGCCGCTAGGCGAGACTCCATATTCTTTAAAAATGACATGATCCTAGTCTAGTTTTCACGCAAAAAGAGTAACTCCTTTTGAGTGTTAGAGACTCCAGCGGGGTCCATGGCCTGATGTTACTGTGACGCTGTAAGAATCTGGCTGCACTCGGATGTCACCCGAGTGCAGTCCGATTAGAGCATGTATATTCAAACGGAGAGTGGACCCACTGGACCGTGATGACGAACCCCTCTCGGACGAGCTGACCAGGTGGACCGCCCCCTATACAGGGAGAGTTAGGGGCAGGCCCGTGAGGGACTATCGCCACGGAAGCTGGAGGGTCGACTGAGAACAGATGGGAACACAGCAGGCACAAAGGGAAAGAGGGAACAGAAAGGAAATACTGAGACAAGGGAGAAGATGGGAACGCTACAGAGGCACGGAGACTGGCAGGACAATATGGAGAGACCGAGGCTGACGGGAGCAAGGAAAAGATATAGGAGCCGAGCAGGTACTGCAGAGGAAAAGGAACTGAAGGAACAAGACAGGAACACAGGAAACAGGCAGGCACTGCAGAGGGCGGAGGAGACCCAAAGTCAGAGAGCTAGGAACGCTCAGAGACCACAGGTGGCCAGAAGCACTTGTAAACACAAATGAACATCAGGCACAGAGAAGCAGCAGGAAGCAGTTTACATAGCAGCATGGGAGCTACTTCCGGGTTACAGTCCTCCAGGATGACAGAGAGGACAGGAAAGAGCGCCAACAGAGGAATCAGATGTGCGCACGCGCAGAGCTGAATGCGGCGCGCGCGCGCACCCGGCGAGCTGCAGTGGGAAGAGCCGGCGGCAGCAACGGCATGACAGACTGTACTGGAATTTCTGGATGGTTGGAAACTCTGCTCAGTCCTCCTATAAAGCCCAATGTATGGGTGGACTTTGTAGAAAAACTTCAACTGCGATATTTGCTGCAAAACCATAGTATTGCAGTATATAGTACAATCAATGAAATGATTGCTGATTCAAGTTTCCTAAGGGGACTACAAAATTCATTGAAAATTAATTATTAAATGTTTCTTAACAACATTAGAAAATAAAGAAATATATATATATAAGCTTAAATCACCCCCAACTTACCAACTCAAAAAATAAAGAAATGGGAAAAAACATGTTTGGATTTGACACTTCTGTAAAAAGTCAATATTATGAAAGAAAAAAACCAAAACATATGGTAAACTATGTACAGAAAAAAAAATCAAAATGTAAGAATTGTGGTTCCCGCACCTTCCCAGAAAAGTAATAAAAAACTTTCAAAATATTGTATGTACCCCAAAACAATATCAATAAAAGTTACAGCTTGCCCCTGTTAGGTGTCGCGTTCCTGTCGCTGCACAGGGGGAATCTCAAACCACCTCCACTGCGGTCTCCCATTCTTCTCCAGCCGAAGTGGAGCCTGCTCAGCAGAGACGTCAGTCC
The DNA here is from genome assembly GCF_032444005.1 of Ranitomeya imitator. NCBI lineage: Eukaryota > Metazoa > Chordata > Amphibia > Anura > Dendrobatidae > Ranitomeya > Ranitomeya imitator. Next base: position 436,780,591 of record NC_091287.1, read on the forward strand.
CAACACCTGGCTCGGACAGATACTACACGTTTGTTTACTACTGCCCTTCCAGGTTCAGCCATTATAATCAGTACTGTTCGGCAGCGAGCAGGCGCTCCTGGGACTAAGTCCTCCTTTTCTCCTTCTGAGCATGCCCAAGGGAAGACCTCTCATTGGAGGTTGGGGGTCACATGCTCAGGTCCTGTAGCAGCTCCTATTGGTCCACTAGGAAAGTCCTGGAGAGCTACAACTATAAAAGGTTGGCATGGCCGCAGGGTCATGCGCTAGTATCATTTGTGTTTGGCTGTTGCCAGTGGATACTCTACCACTCAGTATATATGTGGTGTGAAGCTGTTAGCATTGCGACTGTACACTCAGGCAGGCAGCTAGCATCAGTGGGGGCAATTAGCCTTGGCATAGCACCTGGTTCCTTCATGTGTGCGGTTAGCACAGAAGAGTTCCAGAGCAAGCACAACCCTAGTTGGGTATTAGTTTCTGTGTACAGAGCGACTCTGTGAGGCAACAGAGGTCACTTACATTTCACACGGGGTGAAGTTTAACCCACGTGTGAGCTCAGTGTCCATCCGCCATTACTTTGCAGCAGGTATCTCTGCACGGTGGACCCCGGGCTGTGAATGCACCTCGTATCAAGCTCTCTATTACATGGTGCATTCTGCTAGCCCTAACAGCCCCCCCAAAAACAGTCTTCACACAGCTCAATCAGCAGAAAAAGAGAAACTTATGGGTCTCAGAAAACAGTGACACTGACACAAAGCAATTTATTTTTTTACAAAGTTCATATTTTTTTTAACCACAAGCATAACAAAAACTTTGCAAGTTTGGTATCATTGTAATCAATCTGATCCAAAGTGTCATGTTAGCAGGTCACTTAAATGCTTAATAAATTAAGGAAAAAAAATAGAAACCATTGTCCGCATTGCACATTATATGTTAAAGTGAATGGTGCCATTCAAACCCACAACATACTCCACAAAATCAATCCCTTGTCCAGCTATGTTGACAGAAAAACAAAAGGTTAAAGGGGTTGTCTCCGCATGACTCTTTTTATAGATAAGACTATTAATAATCCAGGAAATCTCTGAGGAAGCTTCAGCTGGCTATACAATTCACCTGCAGTACTGCAATTCAGTCAGATGAATGGTTCTCCTTACACTACGTTCAGGGACCCACCTCTATGATGTCTATGATGGCACTATGAGGATCCACTAGGGCATAGAAATATGGGTTATTCTGAGAAGAATTCAACTTTAGCACACATTCATTATTTTAGTACAAGTTACAGTGTTAGGCTTAGGGTAGATAATGGCATATTACGGTACATCTCAGCAATATTTCCTTACAATGTCTTGACCAGGAAAGCATTAGTAAACTATTACGCTCAATGACAATACAATAATTACTGAAATTTTTGCAATGACAACAAACTAGCCAAATGAAATATTGAATATTAAATTGTGTGTTATTGGAAATTATCATAATTAAAATTGAATTTTCATGGCCAAACAGCAGCCTATAGGCCTTGTTATGTCAAGCTAAAGTGATTACATATAGTATATCTGTATAAAACATCTGCTCTAAAAGAGAAAATAAATCTAACAATTTAGTTTTTCTAGATACCAAGAGTGTAATTGATGGAAGAACTGTGTTTTTCTAAATTTTTGTTGGATCAGCATTAAACAATAATTAGATAATTTACCATTAGTTTTAATAATTACTTTTGCTTGTGATAGAATTGAATTCTCTCGATAGTCTTCTGACTGGTTACTACTACTGTACTGCGTAACTACTAATTCCCTAAGCTTAGAGTGTCCCAGTCATTTGAAGATAGTAAATTGTTCTCATTTAATCTTTCTCAAAAATTGTTCCATACATGTCAATCCAACAATAACTACACTGGGGGTTAGGAGGACATGAGTCGGCATCCACCATGACCAGGAGAAATATTGAACTGATTACCACAGAGGGGTCAAATACTGTAGATATATCATCCTGATGAATTGTTCTTTCTGACAGAAAAATCAAGAGTCATGAAAGATGGCTACACAAAACACCCAAACCATAAATCATACCAGACAAAAGAGTGACGTGAATGTTGAAGAATATTTAAAACAGAATTACTGAAATTAAACATATCTTTAATAGAATGGCAAAAAAGGAAAGTTGGCCTTTAGGCTAGAAAAAATCAAAGATTCTCAAGATAATAAAGATTTTTTTTAAGGAACCAGTATTATTAGAGAGTTAAAAAGAGATTTCAATTATTGCCCTTGAGAAATTAAGGTTAGAATATTTAATCCTACAACTGGCGCCATCACCAACAATACCAATGTATTCCATATGCAATTATTTTCTTCACTTACGACCCTAAAAAACGATATATTTTCCATATAGACGATGCAAATTGGGATGCAACAGCAATAGTACCTTGTAGGTATTGTATGATAAAATTCTGTGGCAATCTATGACTTTCTCAAGTGTTCAGGAAATAATATATATAAAATTTTACAAATTTTTGGGGGATGCAGTTAATTAATTGTCTTATTCTACTGAAAAAAGCAAAACAAGTTACTTTGAGGTTGGTCATAACAGACCTTCTCTAAATTACGGGTATTTCCAATTTTTCTGTTCTATTAATGCTTCCATATCCCATCGTTTCATCAAAGATAATAGATATGAAGGCTGCTCCAGGAGTACTTTGTCAAGCCAAATATTTCTCCTCCAGCAATCATTAACGGAAAGCTGTGGTATTATATGGCTCTCCATTAAGGCTTATAGAACAAACACTCAAATACCCTATCAATTTATAGGGCTGATATTATCCACCCAAAGGAAACAAAAATAAAAAAGTAAGAATCATAAAAAGTATAGAAAAAAGGATTTTAACCCCTTAACCCCTAGGGCTTTTTTTCGGTTGTCCTTCCCAGAGCCATAACTTTTTCATTTTTCCGTCAATATGGCCATTTGAGGGCTTATTTTTTGTGGATGAGTTGTACTTTTGAACAACACCATTGGTTTTACCATGTCATGTACTAGAAAACAGGAAATAAATCCAAGTGCGGTGAAATTGCAAAAAAAGTGCAATCCCACATTTGTTTTTAGTTTGGCTTTTTTGCTAAGTTCACTAAATGCTAAAACTGACCTGCCATTATGATTCTCCAGGTCATTATGAGTTCATAGACACCAAGCATGTCTAAGTTCTTTTTATCTAAGAGGTGAAAAAAAATTATTTGCTAAAAAAAAAAAAAATTACGCAATTTTCCGGTAAAGGGTCACCGGAGCACGCATTATCTTGCCAGATGGCTAGAACCACTTGTGTTAGGGGTTGAGTTCCCGCTTCTGCACAGGGGGAATCTCGAGCCACCTCCACTGCGGTCTCCCATTCTTGTCCAGCCACAGTGGAGTCTGCTCAGCAAGGACATCGGTCCCAGCATCTTGCTCATTCTCACTCTGTTCTGAGAGTTACTGCTGCTTCTCCAGTCTCTGCTATTATTACTATGTCTGTGCTGGTCAGCAGCGAGCGGACTTCTCTGGGACTAAGTCCTTGTCTGCACGTACTGAGCATGCCCAGCGTAAGGTCTCCCGTTGGAGATCGAGGGTCATGTGCTCAGGCTCTGCAGCACATTCCATTGGTCCTCTTGGCAGGTCCTCGAAGGGCAAAAGTGCTGTGGCCACTTCCTGTGCTGCTGCTATATAAACTGCGCATGACCGCACGGCCATGCGCTAGTATTGTCAAACAATTGCTAATGTGTGTATGTTGTGAGTGCAAGTTGTCCTTGGATACCCCTACCCTATAGTATGACTGTTCGCGGAAGGTGTATGGCTGCTACCTAGCGCCCGACTTATCCTACAGCACTAGTCACACATTATAGCGTCCAGTTGCTGTGACCGCCAGTACGGCGCCGTGCACTTCCTCTGTGCTTTCCTTACCCAAGCCTGGGTGGTTAGTGGCGTTCGTCAGTGCGGCACTGCATGCTCTTCTGTTTCATTTCACACCCAGTTGCGGTGTTGCGCCAGCAAGGGTCTAATCGGACTTCAATCCCAGTTGGGGTTGAGTTCGCTGACTACTTGCTCGCGCTTTAGGTGCGGTACCGCGGTCCTGTGCCTTAACAGGATTGCTTCTTTCACGCTGGGTGAGGTTAACCCACGCGTGTATACTTTAGTGTACCGCCATATAGTCTGATAATTGCTAGCAGCAGGTTTTCACCTGCACGGTGGACCCCGGACTGCGAACGCATCTATACCATCTGTCTTGGTGCGTTCCGCCAGTCCTAACAGAATACTAGCGCCAGGGTCTGGCTAGTAAAATGGCGGACGACCAGCGTTTACAGTGGTACATCCAGCAGCTGGAGGGAAGGTTGGCGGCTCTTGAGCGTTCAACCTCAGCTGTGGATGTTACTGCTGTCGCTGTTCAGGCTGCAAGTGTGGCTGCAGCTACCTTGTCCACTGCCGCTCCTGTACCGACGCTATCTCGCCTCCCGCTACCAGAGAAATTTTCTGGTGACAGTAAGTCCTGTAGGGGTTTCGTGAGTCAGTGCTCAATACATCTCGAGCTTCTGGCCTCTCGTTTCCCTACAGAGCGGGCTAAGGTGGGCTTTATAATTTCCTTATTGTCGGACAGGGCGTTGCAGTGGGCTACGCCGCTGTGGGAGCGTGGCGATCATGTGGTGCAGAGTGCTCCGTTATTCCTGAGCACTCTGAAACAGGTCTTTCTAGGACCTCGTGTCACCCATGACACGGCGCTCCAACTGTTGGCACTGACTCAGGGCTCGTCCTTGGTCAGCCTTTTTGCCGTCCATTTCCGCACTCTGGCATCTGAGCTGGAGTGGTCGGATAAAGCCCTTATCCCTATATTTTGGAGGGGGCTGGCTGACCACGTTAAGGATGCTCTGGCCACTAGGGAGATTCCCGCCACACTGGAGGAGTTAATAGCAGTATCTACTCGCATTGACCTCCGTTTTCACGAGCGGAGGTTAGAGCGAGCCCAGTGTAGGCAGAGGTTTCGGCTGGCTCCCACCTTCGCCAAACCTTTGGAATCTCCAGTCCAGGATCCTGAGTTCCAGGAACCTAAGGTGGTGTCACGAGTGGGATATAAGTCCCAGACCGCTCGTGCACTCCAGGGTTGCCATGTTTGCCAACAGCCAGGACATCTTGCCACCAGATGTCATCAGCGGTCGAGGAAACGTCAGCGTCTAGTGGTAGTAGGTGGAGGTGCACTAGACACTGCGACGTTTGCCTCCAAATTGTCCTTTAAGGGGACAATTACCTTTGGCTCATCCTCCCACTCGGTAGACCTCTGCTTGGATTCTGGGGCGGAGGGCAATTTTATGTCTTCTGCCTTCGCCCAACGTCACGCAATACCCCTGGTTATGCTATCTCAACCAGTAACGGTACGAGTGGTGAATGGGTCGACACTCCCCGCACAGATAACACATCAGACCATCCCTGTTACTCTGTCCCTGTCGCCATCCCATCAGGAGATTATTTCTCTGCTCGTCATTCCTGAGGGTATTGATGAGGTCCTGTTGGAGATGCCTTGGCTACGGTACCACTCTCCTCACATCGAGTGGTCCTCAGGCAGAATTCTGGGATGGGGTGAATCATGTGGGGGTAGGTGTCCCCGAGAGTGCGTTCAGGTTGCTATTACTGAGGTACCCGCAGATCTATCCTCTCTTCCCAAGCAATATTGGTCTTACGCAGACGTGTTCTCCAAGAAGGCGGCGGAGACCCTTCCGCCCCATCGCCCCTATGACTGTCCTATCGATCTCTTGCCTGGTGCGGAGCCTCCCCGGGGTCGAGTTTATCCATTATCTCTCCCGGAGACGGAGGCCATGTCTCAGTACATTCAAGAGAATCTGGCAAGAGGGTTTATCAGGAAGTCAGTGTCACCTGCTGGGGCAGGGTTCTTCTTCATGCAGAAGAAGAATGGGGAGCTACGTCCATGCATAGACTACAGGGGTCTTAACGCTATCACCGTTAAGAACAAGTATCCTTTGCCCTTGATATCTGAGCTCTTCGATAGGCTTCGGGGAGCAAGGGTATTTACTAAATTAGATCTGCGGGGTGCTTACAACCTGATTCGCATCCGTGAGGGGGACGAATGGAAAATGGCGTTTAACACCAGAGATGGGCACTATGAGTATCTGGTGATGCCCTTCGGGCTCTGTAATGCCCCAGCCGTTTTTCAAGACTTTGTCAACGACATCTTCCGGGATATGCTTTCCACCTCAGTTGTAGTCTATCTGGATGATATTCTCATCTTTTCTCCAGATATTGACTCCCACCGGAGAGATGTTGGCAGAGTCTTCGACCTCCTACGGGCAAACTCTCTTTACGCTAAGTTGGAGAAGTGTATGTTTGAGCAGGAGTCTTTGCCGTTCCTGGGCTATATCATCTCCGCCCAGGGATTGGCTATGGATCCTGCCAAACTACAGGCTGTGATGGACTGGCAAGAGCCCCATTCTCTTAAAGTGGTGCAGCGCTTTATGGGGTTCATTAACTATTACCGCCAGTTCATTCCCCACTTCTCAACTCTGGTAGCTCCCTTGGTAGCCCTCACCAAGAAGGGAGCGAATCCTAAATTGTGGTCGGAAGAGGTCTCCAAGGCCTTCACTTCTATTAAGTCCCACTTTGCTAGCGCTCCCATCTTACATCGTCCCGATGTGGATAAGCCATTCCTAATGGAGGTGGATGCCTCGTCCGTTGGTGCTGGAGCAGTCCTCTACCAGAAGGATGCTCAAGGTCGGAAGCATCCATGCTTCTTCTTCTCTAAGACTTTCTCGCCAGCAGAGAGAAACTACTCCATCGGGGATAGGGAGCTGCTAGCAATGAAGTTGGCCTTTTCAGAGTGGAGACATCTTCTGGAAGGTGCGCGGTTTCCCTTCCAGGTTTACACTGACCACAAAAATTTGGTCTACTTACAGACAGCCCAGCGGCTAAATTCTCGCCAAGCCAGATGGTCCTTGTTCTTTTTCCGGTTCCACTTTTCTCTTCATTTTCTCGCCGGGGAGAAGAATATTCGTGCTGATGCTCTCTCTCGCTCCCTTATGTCAACTGAAGAGGAGGAAGAGGAGCCTCGGCTTATTGTTCCCTCTGAGAGCCTGAGAACCGTAGCACCGGTTTCGCTTGAGTCTGTGCCTCCGGGCAAGACTTTTGTGCCCATTAATTTGCGACCGGAGGTTCTCTCTTGGGCTCATTCGTCCAGAGTGGGTGGACACTTTGGGACAAAGAGGACATCTGAGCTACTGGCGAGGACGTACTGGTGGCCGCATATGGTCCGGGATGTCAGGGACTATATTCTGGCGTGTGTCTCCTGCGCCAAAAATAAATCTCCGCGTCAAAGGCCAGCTGGGTTGCTCTATCCCTTGCCGGTGGCAGATAGGCCCTGGGAGATGGTCGGGATGGACTTTGTCGTGGGTTTGCCCAAGTCTCGCGGCTGTACCATCATTTGGGTCATCACCGATCATTTCTCGAAAATGGTGCATTTGGTGCCGCTACCACGGTTACCTTCTGCACGGGCCTTGGCTGCGTTGTTCATTAAGCACATCTTCCGCCTACATGGTATGCCTGACAAAATTGTCAGTGACCGGGGTCCCCAGTTTGCGTCTCGGTTCTGGAGAGAGCTGTGTCGTCTTCTCAGTATTGAGTTGAATCTCTCTTCCGCTTATCATCCCGAGACGAATGGGTTGGTAGAGAGGGCCAACCAGACCTTGGTCACATACCTGCGACATTTTGTTTCAGCCAGGCAGGATGACTGGGCATCCTTGCTATCATGGGCAGAGTTTGCACTGAACAACGCCGTAGCCGACTCCACTGGACAAACCCCATTCCTCCTCAACTATGGTCAGCATCCACGGGTACCTGTGCCTATGCCCGTGTCTTCCGCCGACTCCAGGGTGGCAGACTGGGCTGTGGAGGCACGGGATATTTGGGACCGCACTCAGGATGCCATTCGGGCCTCTAAGGAGAGAATGAGGTCCTCCGCCGATGCTCATCGGCGCCCCGCTCCGACCTTTGCTCCTGGCGACTTGGTGTGGCTCTCCGCCCGTAACATCAGGCTGCGAGTTGAGTCCACTAAATTTGCTCCTCGCTACTTGGGTCCTTTCAAGGTCCTCGAGCAGGTTAATCCTGTGGTCTATCGTTTGGCCCTTCCGCCACGCCTGGGTATCACCGACACCTTTCATGTGTCCCTCTTGAAACCCGTGTATATGTCCCGGTTCTCCGAGTCATCTGCTGGGACATCGGGTTCGTCTTCGGACGATTATGAGGTGAACGCTATTTTGGGGTGCAAGGTGGTGCGTGGTAAAAATTTTTATTTGGTGGACTGGAAGGGTTATGGCCCCGAGGACAGGTCCTGGGAGCCTGTTGAGCACATTCGGGCTCCGCAGCTCATTGCTGCCTTCGAACGTAGCGAGGCCCAAGGAGGGGGGGCCCTAGGAGGGGGGTTAATGTTAGGGGTCGAGTTCCCGCTTCTGCACAGGGGGAATCTCGAGCCACCTCCGCTGCGGTCTCCCATTCTTGTCCAGCCGCAGTGGAGTCTGCTCAGCAAGGACGTCGGTCCCAGCATCTTGCTCATTCTCACTCTGTTCTGAGAGTTACTGCTGCTTCTCCAGTCTCTGCTATTAAAGTCTGTGCTGGTCAGCAGCGAGCCGACTTCTCTGGGACTAAGTCCTTGTCTGCACGTACTGAGCATGCCCAGCGTAAGGTCTCCCGTTGGAGATCGAGGGTCATGTGCTCAGGCTCTGCAGCACATTCCATTGGTCCTCTTGGCAGGTCCTAGAAGGGCAAAAGTGCTGTGGCCACTTCCTGTGCTGCTGCTATATAAACTGCGCATGACCGCACGGCCATGCGCTAGTATTGTCTTTCAATCGCTAATGTGTGTATGTTGTGAGTGCAAGTCGTCCTTGGATACCCCTACCCTATAGTATGACTGTTCGCGGAAGGTGTATGGCTGCTACCTAGCGCCCGACTTATCCTACAGCACTAGTCACACATTATAGCGTCCAGTTGCTGTGACCGCCAGTACGGCGCCGTGCACTTCCTCTGTGCTTTCCTTACCCAAGCCTGGGTGGTTAGTGGCGTTCGTCAGTGCGGCACTGCATGCTCTTCTGTTTCATTTCACACCCAGTTGCGGTGTTGCGCCAGCAAGGGTCTAATCGGACTTCAATCCCAGTTGGGGTTGAGTTCGCTGACTACTTGCTCGCGCTTTAGGTGCGGTACCGCGGTCCTGTGCCTTAACAGGATTGCTTCTTTCACGCTGGGTGAGGTTAACCCACGCGTGTATACTTTAGTGTACCGCCATATAGTCTGATAATTGCTAGCAGCAGGTTTTCACCTGCACGGTGGACCCCGGACTGCGAACGCATCTATACCATCTGTCTTGGTGCGTTCCGCCAGTCCTAACAGAATACTAGTGCCAGGGTCTGGCTAGTAAAATGGCGGACGACCAGCGTTTACAGTGGTACATCCAGCAGCTGGAGGGAAGGTTGGCGGCTTTTGAGCGTTCAACCTCAGCTGTGGATGTTACTGCTGTCGCTGTTCAGGCTGCAAGTGTGGCTGCAGCTACCTTCTCCACTGCCGCTCCTGTACCGACGCTATCTCGCCTCCCGCTACCAGAGAAATTTTCTGGTGACAGTAAGTCCTGTAGGGGTTTCGTGAGTCAGTGCTCAATACATCTCGAGCTTCTGGCCTCTCGTTTCCCTACAGAGCGGGCTAAGGTGGGCTTTATAATTTCCTTATTGTCGGACAGGGCGTTGCAGTGGGCTATGCCGCTGTGGGAGCGTGGCGATCATGTGGTGCAGAGTGCTCCGTTATTCCTGAGCACTCTGAAACAGGTCTTTCTAGGACCTCGTGTCACCCATGACACGGCGCTCCAACTGTTGGCACTGACTCAGGGCTCGTCCTTGGTCAGCCTTTTTGCCGTCCATTTCCGCACTCTGGCATCTGAGCTGGAGTGGTCGGATAAAGCCCTTATCCCTATATTTTGGAGGGGGCTGGCTGACCACGTTAAGGATGCTCTGGCCACTAGGGAGATTCCCGCCACACTGGAGGAGTTAATAGCAGTATCTACTCGCATTGACCTCCGTTTTCACGAGCGGAGGTTAGAGCGAGCCCAGTGTAGGCAGAGGTTTCGGCTGGCTCCCACCTTCGCCAAACCTTTGGAATCTCCAGTCCAGGATCCTGAGTTCCAGGAACCTAAGGTGGTGTCACGAGTGGAATCTAAGTCCCAGACCGCTCGTGCACTCCAGGATTGCCATGTTTGCCAACAGTCAGGACATCTTGCCACCAGATGTCATCAGCGGTCGAGGAAACGTCAGCGTCTAGTGGTAGTAGGTGGAGGTGCACTAGACACTGCGACGTTTGCCTCCAAATTGTCCTTTAAGGGGACAATTACCTTTGGCTCATCCTCCCACTCGGTAGACCTCTGCGTGGATTCTGGGGCGGAGGGCAATTTTATGTCTTCTGCCTTCACCCAACGTCACGCAATACCCCTGGTTATGCTATCTCAACCAGTAACGGTACGAGTGGTGAATGGGTCGACACTCCCCGCACAGATAACACATCAGACCATCCCTGTTACTCTGTCCCTGTCGCCATCCCATCAGGAGATTATTTCTCTGCTCGTCATTCCTGAGGGTATTGATGAGGTCCTGTTGGGGATACCTTGGCTACGGTACCACTCTCCTCACATCGAGTGGTCCTCAGGCAGAATTCTGGGATGGGGTGAATCATGTGGGGGTAGGTGTCCCCGAGAGTGCGTTCAGGTTGCTATTACTGAGGTACCCGCAGATCTATCCTCTCTCCCCAAGCAATATTGGTCTTATGCAGACGTGTTCTCCAAGAAGGCGGCGGAGACCCTTCCGCCCCATCGCCCCTATGACTGTCCTATCGATCTCTTGCCTGGTGCGGAGCCTCCCCGGGGTCGAGTTTATCCATTATCTCTCCCGGAGACGGAGGCCATGTCTCAGTACATTCAAGAGAATCTGGCAAGAGGGTTTATCAGGAAGTCAGTGTCACCTGCTGGGGCAGGGTTCTTCTTCGTGCAGAAGAAGAATGGGGAGCTACGTCCATGCATAGACTACAGGGGTCTTAACGCTATCACCGTTAAGAACAAGTATCCTTTGCCCTTGATATCTGAGCTCTTCGATAGGCTTCGGGGAGCAAGGGTATTTACTAAATTAGATCTGCGGGGTGCTTACAACCTGATTCGCATCCATGAGGGGGACGAATGGAAAACGGCGTTTAACACCAGAGATGGGCACTATGAGTATCTGGTGATGCCCTTCGGGCTCTGTAATGCCCCAGCCGTTTTTCAAGACTTTGTCAACGACATCTTCCGGGATATGCTTTCCACCTCAGTTGTAGTCTATCTGGATGATATTCTCATCTTTTCTCCAGATATTGACTCCCACCGGAGAGATGTTGGCAGAGTCTTCGACCTCCCACGGGCAAACTCTCTTTACGCTAAGTTGGAGAAGTGTATGTTTGAGCAGGAGTCTTTGCCGTTCCTGGGCTATATCATCTCCGCCCAGGGATTGGCTATGGATCCTGCCAAACTACAGGCTGTGATGGACTGGCAAGAGCCCCATTCTCTTAAAGTGGTGCAGCGCTTTATGGGGTTCATTAACTATTACCGCCAGTTCATTCCCCACTTCTCAACTCTGGTAGCTCCCTTGGTAGCCCTCACCAAGAAGGGAGCGAATCCTAAATTGTGGTCGGAAGAGGTCTCCAAGGCCTTCACTTCTATTAAGTCCCACTTTGCTAGTGTGGCACCCCTAGGGGTATTTGCCACAAAAATAGTTACTGACAGTAAGTACAAATACTAAAATAGCAAGACTGCACTACCACCTCCGGCCAGAAGGGGGAGCTCCAGAGACTCCCCTTGATCCATTCTGGTCTGAGAGAAGAAATGGCAGTTGGGCTAAGGAGCTGAAAGTGAGAGGTCATACAATTGAATCTCTAACAGCCCTGTGACTGTTACCAGGCCTAAATCACCGGCCTGAGGAGAAGAGGGATAGAGAAAAAGGACATTGTGAGAACCGGGTAGCATTAATCACTACCCAGAACAGGCGCAAAGACGGATACCGGATCCGTGGCTGTATTCATTATATATAATACAGCAACCGGAAAAACGTGAGGTGATATCAGCTTCACTAGGGCCGGACGCAGCAACAGACACAGAGTTCAGCGGTACTCCCAGAGGGGGTAAACCGATAAAAGGACTCGGGTTGCCCGTCGAACCAGGACCCGGAGGGGACAGATTGGGCCGGCAGCCAGTTCACATACAGCAGCAGGGCCACACAGAAATTGCGCACAATAAGAGGCGAAGACCCCGGCAGGGTCAAAGTAACTCAGAGTTCCCATACAGACTCCGGTGACAGGACTGGTTGTAAATCCTTTTATGTTAAAGTAAACTGGTTAAACGTTTCAGTGCCTCAGTCTTTCATTTGGACAATAGCCATCTATCCAGGATCGGGATCGTCACCGCTGGGAGAACCTGCTGCTGATTAAGTAAGTGCCTGTTCCCTCACGATACCCTTTACACTGTGCATTGCCTGAGGCCACAGCACCGGGTCAAGCCACCAGTGACATCCCCCTCAAGAGACAGACTCCATTGGTCCGGTGCTGGGTATCCCGGTCTCCTGGGCGTCACAATTGGCGTCACGAACAGGATCTAGCCAGCCCGTATACCGGGTATTGTGTGCCGTGATTGGAGCCCAAAACTGTGAAAACTGGGATGAAAAATCTTGAAAATTGACTTTATTAAAGAAAAATCCATTCCCCATTGAAAACTATTGAAAGTGACTTTTCCCCATTGGTTATAATGGAGTAAAGATGGCCGCCATCCCCTGAGGTAATCACCTCATAACCGTTAGGCACGAGACTGTTAATTAAGCTACGCCATCACCTGAGCCCCAGTCTAACTGAAAAACTTCAGAATCCACCATTACAGAGCGCGCGGCCGGCAGGAGCAGCAGGGGGCGTGTCATTGTGGGCGGCACCAAGCTGAGCGCTCTGACGTCAGAGCAAGGGGAAAATCGATCCTGCTGCACAGCGGAACGAATCTACACTATCCCGACGGAAGCGGAGGACCGGAAGGGTCCGGATTAACTAAGGGGGCACAGTATGTCGCAGCACGGAGACGCCGCAGCACCCGGCAACGCTAATGCAGCTGAAAGACAGAGTGTCAATAGAGAGTCCGGCAGTGCAGCGGTGCAAGGAGTGGCGCCCATCATGCCGGTGCTGATGCCATATACCCCGGGTGGCCCATGGCTTCCAATGTATGAAGGTGAGCCTAATACCCTTGACGATTTCAGAGAAAAGATGCTGGCCCATTTTGACATGTTCCCTATGGGTGAAGTTCAGCGTGTTAGTCTCCTGATGATGCAGTTAAGTGGCCATGCTAAGCGAGAAGTCACAGCATGGGCAGCTGATCTAAAAGGCACTGTTGAACACATATTTGCTGGATTAAAAGCTACATTTGAAACCACGGCCAGCAGCAAAGCTAAAATACGATTCTTTAATTGCAAACAAAAAGCTAATGAGGGCGTGAGAGACTTTGCCTTAAACCTGCAGGAAGCCCTTAAATCACTTACACTGGCTGAACCCATTTTTAACACCGGAGCGGATAAACTGCTAAGAGATCAATTTATTGAGGGACTCTACACCCCTTCTCACCGGGGGCATGTGAGCATGCTTGTTTTTAAGAACCCTGAATTGACATTTGCCCAATTAAAGGAGAGCGCTATACGTCTCCAGCTGGCAGAGGCACCTCGGGATCAGGATCCTGCGCAACCCATGGCAGAGGCACCTCAACAACAGGGAGTGCCAGTGACATCAGCTATGTCTGGGGCCATTGCTAAGCCCCTGGGGCCCAGTACTAATGAGGCTCTTCAACAAAAGCTTGACTCTTTAGCTGATGTTGTTGCTTCAATGGCTAAAACCATGCAGGAGATGAGAGGACACAAGATGGAGTTGGCAAACTGTAGAGAGGATGTTCCATGGATGAGACCCCGGAGATACCCGACATGGAGAGGACGACCCCGCGACCGCTACCAACCGGATGGACAGCCCATTTGCCGCCGTTGCCAGCAGCCAGGCCACTTTGCACGAGATTGTGATTTAAACGGGAATCCCCTGGGAATGCGGGCCGCTTCGCAGGAATGAACTTTCAAGGCCCAACACCCTGGCATGACAGGTACATCGGAGGACGACCCATTATCCCGATCGTGCTGGACGGAATTCCCCTCAACGCTTTGCTGGACACAGGTTCCCAGATTTCATCTATACCGTATATCCTTTATAAGAGGTACTGGGCTGATGCAGATATTGATAAAGGGCCCTCTGATGTTGAACTAGATATATGGGCCAGTAATGGTAAGTTGGTACCGAAACTAGGATTCAGGGAGATGACCATAAAGATTGGTAAAGTAGAACTGAAGAAACAGGGTATAATTGTTGTTGATGTTGACCGGCGGAACTGTGAACCAACTGTATTGATAGGAATGAATGTGTTAGAGAACTGCTTTTCCGAAGTCATTTCTGTCTTACAGCAAATTGCTGAAACTGCCCAATCCTGCCAGCAGAGAGTTCTCCGGAGGGAAATAAAAGTATTGATGTTAAGGCAACAGGTAGAAGTTGCAGGTGGAGAAATCGGCAGTGTGAGGGTAAGTGATCCAACGTCTATTGTAATCCCACCAAAAACAGAAATGCTGGTATGGTGTAGAGCAGCCATTGGTACTAAGGGACGAGATTATCAAGCCTTAATAGAACCAGTGTACACTTACAGCAGGCCCACTATACTCACAGCACGAGGGATAGTCGAGGTACACCGGGGACGAGTGCCGGTACGACTTTTGAACTGTGGAGAGGAAGAGGTCACTTTGCCAAGGTATGCTACAATGGCAAAGCTATATACTGTTGACAACAATGCCATCACAACCATTGAGCCCTTAGAACCAACCTGTCAGGTGGAAGGCAATGGCTCAGATGGAGAAATGGAGGATTGGTGCCAACAGCTACACGTGGGCATAAATTCAACACCTACCCATCAAAAACAAGGGGTGTATAGGCTAGTGACGGAATATGAACAAGTCTTCAGTAAACACCCATTGGACTTCGGACGGATAGAAGGGGTAGAACACACAATCCCCACAGGTGACCATCCCCCAATAAAAGAAAGATATAGACCCATACCGCCCGCTCACTATCAATGTGCAAAAGATATGCTGAGGGAAATGAAACAGGCCGGGGTAATAAGAGACAGCTGTAGCCCCTGGGCGGCCCCTCTAGTGATTGTCAAAAAAAAGGACGGAACCATGAGAATGTGCGTAGACTACCGGAAGATTAATAACATCACCCATAAAGACGCCTACCCCTTGCCTAGGATAGAAGAGTCCTTAACTGCTTTGAAATCTGCTAATTATTTTTCCACCTTAGACTTAACAAGCGGGTATTGGCAAGTCCCTGTGGCTGAGAGAGATAAGGAAAAGACGGCATTCACCACACCAATGGGTCTATGTGAATTTAATCGCATGCCGTTCGGACTCTGCAACGCATCCGGTACCTTCCAGCGGCTGATGGAATGCTGCCTCGGACACAAGAACTTCGAGACCGTCCTCCTGTACCTAGATGATGTGATCGTCTACTCAAAGACTTACGAACAACACTTAATAGACCTGGCAGAAGTGTTCGAAGCCTTATCCAGGTATGGCATGAAAGTCAAGCCATCCAAATGTCACCTTCTCAAGCCAAAGGTACAGTACCTGGGACACATCGTGAGTTCGGAGGGAGTAGCACCAGATCCCGAGAAAATAAGCGCCATAAGGGATTGGCCAAGACCTACCAGCGCAAAAGAAGTGAGACAATTCCTGGGATTGGTGGGTTACTATCGCAGATTTATAAAAGGATTTACCAAGTTGGCAGCACCCTTGCAAGACACCTTGGTAGGGCAGACGAAGAAACCTTCAAACCGAAACCCTCCTTTTCAGTGGAACGACGAAAGGGAAGACTCCTTTGAACAACTAAAGAAGGCACTAACCGGAGAAGAGGTTCTGGCATACCCAGATTACCATAAACCTTTCATCCTCTACACCGATGCCAGTAATGTGGGACTAGGAGCGGTGCTGTCACAAAAGCAAGAAGGTCGGGAGAAAGTCATCGCCTTTGCAAGTAGAAAGCTCCGGCCTACTGAAAGAAATTCAGAAAATTACAGCTCCTTCAAATTGGAACTACTGGCAGTAGTTTGGGCTGTGACGGAGCGTTTCAAACACTATCTGGCCGCTGCAGAATTTATTGTCTATACTGACAACAATCCGTTGACCCACCTGGACACAGCCAAATTAGGTGCGTTAGAACAGCGATGGATAGCCCGGTTATCTAATTACAACTTCATAATCAAGTATCGAGCAGGTCGCAAGAATGGAAATGCCGATGCCCTATCCCGGATGCCACACTTGAGAGATGTAGAAGAGGAAACGGGGGAGCTTGAAGAAATTGAACTACCAGCCTTCCATGGTCCCAAGGCAAAACATCATCAGTCAAGTAACATAGTAACATAGTAACATAGTAACATAGTTAGTAAGGCCGAAAAAAGACATTTGTCCATCCAGTTCAGCCTATATTCCATCATAATAAATACCCAGATCTACGTCCTTCTACAGAACCTAATAATTGTATGATACAATATTGTTCTGCTCCAGGAAGACATCCAGGCCTCTCTTGAACCCCTCGACTGAGTTCGCCATCACCACCTCCTCAGGCAAGCAATTCCAGATTCTCACTGCCCTAACAGTAAAGAATCCTCTTCTATGTTGGTGGAAAAACCTTCTCTCCTCCAGACGCAAAGAATGCCCCCTTGTGCCCGTCACCTTCCTTGGTATAAACAGATCCTCAGCGAGATATTTGTATTGTCCCCTTATATACTTATACATGGTTATTAGATCGCCCCTCAGTCGTCTTTTTTCTAGACTAAATAATCCTAATTTCGCTAATCTATCTGGGTATTGTAGTTCTCCCATCCCCTTTATTAATTTTGTTGCCCTCCTTTGTACTCTCTCTAGTTCCATTATATCCTTCCTGAGCACCGGTGCCCAAAACTGGACACAGTACTCCATGTGCGGTCTAACTAGGGATTTGTACAGAGGCAGTATAATGCTCTCATCATGTGTATCCAGACCTCTTTTAATGCACCCCATGATCCTGTTTGCCTTGGCAGCTGCTGCCTGGCACTGGCTGCTCCAGTAAGTACCTATCAGAAACAACAAGAGGTGAATTTTAATCCGTTAGCACACCATAGATGGGCTGACACCCAAGACAGCAATCCGGCTGTGAAGTTGGTGAAAGAACTGTTGACTGAGCAAAGTGCATATCCCGATGAGGATGCCCCAGAAGAGACGCATCAACTCTGGAAAGAGAGAGGCAAAATGTTCCTGTATCAAGGGAAGCTCTGTAGAAGATACACCAATCCGAAAACACATGAATTGGTTTGGCAGATTATTGTGCCTAAACAAGATGTGAAGATGGTCCTCGAAGCTTACCATAATGGTGCTGGTCACTTCGGTTGGAAAAAGTTAGAAGTACTTCTAAGAGAAAGATTTTATTGGGTCGGGATGAGAAAATCAATCGAACAGTGGTGCAGAAATTGTGGCCCGTGCAACCTCAGAAGAAACGATCAAAAGAACCAAAGAGCACCACTGCAGCCCATAATCACCAAACAACCACTTGAACTTGTAGCCATGGACCATGTGAAGTTGACACCAAGCCGGTCCGGCTATGTCTATGCCTTGACCATCGTGGACCATTATTCACGCTTCTTGGTAGTAGTACCCGTAAAAGATCTGACAGCAAAAACAGCAGCCAAAGCGTTCCAAACGTACTTTTGTAGACCCCATGGATATCCGGAACAGGTTCTCACCGACCAAGGTACAGCCTTTGAATCAGAGATCTTCAGAGAATTCACCGCTATTACGTAGATCACAGCGTAGTACCCAGGGTCAATTACCGGCCAGGTATGCAGATTACCAACTATAAAGCTCATAATGTGAATTGTATATATGTTATGCCGTATATAGTTAAACAGAAAATGTAGTATAGTCATTGTTATCAGTCTGCAACGTTTAAGCCCAGTGCCTACAGAGACTTGTCTATATGAACTTATTGCATATTCTTGAACTTTTTATCAGCCCGGAGGCACTAAATCAAAGCTCCGGAAAGACTGCTTTTTGAACTTTGCTTTTTGCTGTTTTTGAACTTTCTTTAGACTTTATATTGATAACTCCGTTGGAAAAATGGAACTAAATTCCTGGACACTAAGTACAGTGCCTTTCCTAATACCTTCAAGGATAGAACTGTATTAATGGACGCTATTTGAAGTGACTTTTTACAGAACTCTATTTTTGTTTCCTTGAGTGGTTTTTGTAACTTTTCATTTTTAAGACTCTGTACATATTAATTGTTATTTCAAAATGTTATTGTCCCACAGTCCCGGAGTACTGTTCTTAACTAAGGGGGAATGTGGCACCCCTAGGGGTATTTGCCACAAAAATAGTTACTGACAGTAAGTACAAATACTAAAATAGCAAGACTGCACTACCACCTCCGGCCAGAAGGGGGAGCTCCAGAGACTCCCCTTGATCCATTCTGGTCTGAGAGAAGAAATGGCAGTTGGGCTAAGGAGCTGAAAGTGAGAGGTCATACAATTGAATCTCTAACAGCCCTGTGACTGTTACCAGGCCTAAATCACCGGCCTGAGGAGAAGAGGGATAGAGAAAAAGGACATTGTGAGAACCGGGTAGCATTAATCACTACCCAGAACAGGCGCAAAGACGGATACCGGATCCGTGGCTGTATTCATTATATATAATACAGCAACCGGAAAAACGTGAGGTGATATCAGCTTCACTAGGGCCGGACGCAGCAACAGACACAGAGTTCAGCGGTACTCCCAGAGGGGGTAAACCGATAAAAGGACTCGGGTTGCCCGTCGAACCAGGACCCGGAGGGGACAGATTGGGCCGGCAGCCAGTTCACATACAGCAGCAGGGCCACACAGAAATTGCGCACAATAAGAGGCGAAGACCCCGGCAGGGTCAAGGTAACTCAGAGTTCCCATACAGACTCCGGTGACAGGACTGGTTGTAAATCCTTTTATGTTAAAGTAAACTGGTTAAACGTTTCAGTGCCTCAGTCTTTCATTTGGACAATAGCCATCTATCCAGGATCGGGATCGTCACCGCTGGGAGAACCTGCTGCTGATCAAGTAAGTGCCTGTTCCCTCACGATACCCTTTACACTGTGCATTGCCTGAGGCCACAGCACCGGGTCAAGCCACCCGTGACATCCCCCTCAAGAGACAGACTCCATTGGTCCGGTGCTGGGTATCCCGGTCTCCTGGGCGTCACAATAGTGCTCCCATCTTACATCGTCCCGATGTGGATAAGCCATTCCTAATGGAGGTGGATGCCTCGTCCGTTGGTGCTGGAGCAGTCCTCTACCAGAAGGATGCTCAAGGTCGGAAGCATCCATGCTTCTTCTTCTCTAAGACTTTCTCGCCAGCAGAGAGAAACTACTCCATCGGGGATAGGGAGCTGCTAGCAATGAAGTTGGCCTTTTCAGAGTGGAGACATCTTCTGAAAGGTGCGCGGTTTCCCTTCCAGGTTTACACTGACCACAAAAATTTGGTCTACTTACAGACAGCCCAGCGGCTAAATTCTCGCCAAGCCAGATGGTCCTTGTTCTTTTCCCGGTTCCACTTTTCTCTTCATTTTCTCGCCGGTGAGAAGAATATTCGTGCTGATGCTCTCTCTCGCTCCCTTATGTCAACTGAAGAGGAGGAAGAGGAGCCTCGGCTTATTGTTCCCTCTGAGAGCCTGAGAACCGTAGCACCGGTTTCGCTTGAGTCTGTGCCTCCGGGCAAGACTTTTGTGCCCATTAATTTGCGACCGGAGGTTCTCTCTTGGGCTCATTCGTCCAGAGTGGGTGGACACTTTGGGACAAAGAGGACATCTGAGCTACTGGCGAGGACGTACTGGTGGCCGCATATGGTCCGGGATGTCAGGGATTATATTCTGGCGTGTGTCTCCTGCACCAAAAATAAATCTCCGCGTCAAAGGCCAGCTGGGTTGCTCTATCCCTTGCCGGTGGCAGATAGGCCCTGGGAGATGGTCGGGATGGACTTTGTCGTGGGTTTGCCCAAGTCTCGCGGCTGTACCATCATTTGGGTCATCACCGATCATTTCTCGAAAATGGTGCATTTGGTGCCGCTACCACGGTTACCTTCTGCACGGGCCTTGGCTGCGTTGTTCATTAAGCACATCTTCCGCCTACATGGTATGCCTGACAAAATTGTCAGTGACCGGGGTCCCCAGTTTGCGTCTCGGTTCTGGAGAGAGCTGTGTCGTCTTCTCAGTATTGAGTTGAATCTCTCTTCCGCTTATCATCCCGAGACGAATGGGTTGGTAGAGAGGGCCAACCAGACCTTGGTCACATACCTGCGACATTTTGTTTCAGCCAGGCAGGATGACTGGGCATCCTTGCTATCATGGGCAGAGTTTGCACTGAACAACGCCGTAGCCGACTCCACTGGACAAACCCCATTCCTCCTCAACTATGGTCAGCATCCACGGGTACCTGTGCCTATGCCCGTGTCTTCCGCCGACTCCAGGGTGGCAGACTGGGCTGTGGAGGCACGGGATATTTGGGACCGCACTCAGGATGCCATTCGGGCCTCTAAGGAGAGAATGAGGTCCTCCGCCGATGCTCATCGGCGCCCCGCTCCGACCTTTGCTCCTGGCGACTTGGTGTGGCTCTCCGCCCGTAACATCAGGCTGCGAGTTGAGTCCACTAAATTTGCTCCTCGCTACTTGGGTCCTTTCAAGGTCCTCGAGCAGGTTAATCCTGTGGTCTATCATTTGGCCCTTCCGCCACGCCTGGGTATCACCGACACCTTTCATGTGTCCCTCTTGAAACCCGTGTATATGTCCCGGTTCTCCGAGTCATCTGCTGGGACATCGGGTTCGTCTTCGGACGATTATGAGGTGAACGCTATTTTGGGGTGCAAGGTGGTGCGTGGTAAAAAATTTTATTTGGTGGACTGGAAGGGTTATGGCCCCTAGGACAGGTCCTGGGAGCCTCTTGAGCACATTCGGGCTCCGCAGCTCATTGCTGCCTTCGAACGTAGCGAGGCCCAAGGAGGGGGGGCCCTAGGAGGGGGGGTAATGTTAGGGGTCGAGTTCCCGCTTCTGCACAGGGGGAATCTCGAGCCACCTCCGCTGCGGTCTCCCATTCTTGTCCAGCCGCAGTGGAGTCTGCTCAGCAAGGACGTCGGTCCCAGCGTCTTGCTCATTCTCACTCTGTTCTGAGAGTTACTGCTGCTTCTCCAGTCTCTGCTATTAAAGTCTGTGCTGGTCAGCAGCGAGCGGACTTCTCTGGGACTAAGTCCTTGTCTGCACGTACTGAGCATGCCCAGCGTAAGGTCTCCCGTTGGAGATCGAGGGTCATGTGCTCAGGCTCTGCAGCACATTCCATTGGTCCTCTTGGCAGGTCCTAGAAGGGCAAAAGTGCTGTGGCCACTTCCTGTGCTGCTGCTATGTAAACTGCGCATGACCGCACGGCCATGCGCTAGTATTGTCAAACAATTGCTAATGTGTGTATGTTGTGAGTGCAAGTCGTCCTTGGATACCCCTACCCTATAGTATGACTGTTCGCGGAAGGTGTATGGCTGCTACCTAGCGCCCGACTTATCCTACAGCACTAGTCACACATTATAGCGTCCAGTTGCTGTGACCGCCAGTACGGCGCCGTGCACTTCCTCTGTGCTTTCCTTACCCAAGCCTGGGTGGTTAGTGGCGTTCGTCAGTGCGGCACTGCATGCTCTTCTGTTTCATTTCACACCCAGTTGCGGTGTTGCGCCAGCAAGGGTCTAATCGGACTTCAATCCCAGTTGGGGTTGAGTTCGCTGACTACTTGCTCGCGCTTTAGGTGCGGTACCGCGGTCCTGTGCCTTAACAGGATTGCTTCTTTCACGCTGGGTGAGGTTAACCCACGCGTGTATACTCTAGTGTACCGCCATATAGTCTGATAATTGCTAGCAGCAGGTTTTCACCTGCACGGTGGACCCCGGACTGCGAACGCATCTGTACCACCTGTCTTGGTGCGTTCCGCCAGTCCTAACAACTTGTTAGCTGCTCGAAACAGCTGACATGTCCCAGCTTTGATGCAGGCTCACCGCCGGAGCCCACATCAAAGTGGGGGTTCTGCCATCAGACGTACTATTCCGCCCGATGGTAGAAAGGGGTTAAAAGTACTTGATTGAATTAGACGATAATGACATATCTTACATATGTTCTTTATGCATAAATTTAATGTAGATTGTTAGAAAAATGCTACACATAAATGATTGTGAGATTCCCCAAATAATTTATATCGATGTCAACTTTCAGTTTCTTAAAACTGTATAGATATATTCAGCCAATGGATTATTGTGGAATGGGCATGTGGTCTTCGGCAGTAAAATTCTGAAATATTGGATTATGTTCTTGTAGTGTTTGATATTGTATGGTTTTAGAATATTATGTAATCCATTTGAAGTAGGTCATTGAGATATTCTCTAAGACCTTCAGGACATCATATTTTCTGAAACCTATGTTAGCTGATACCATACAGTAATCTGATCCCGCAGAATATTTGTTCAAAGTCTCTAATAAGTTTTCTCAATGAATCTAATTTTGAAAATAAGGGACAGTGGATTTGATATTGCTTAAAGATGTCTTTCAAATGTGCATAGTAAAGTAATGTACCTAATTTGGTTAAGTGTTTAAGTGCCAGTGACCTTGTACCGAGTCTAGTGAGGAAGTGCTTTATTTCGATTCATACCAAGTAGCCATGAGAACTTATATGGAAAACAGTCATCCACTAGTTCTGCTCTTTATGATGGAATTTCTCATTTATGGAAAGCTTAAGGGTTTTAAACATGTAAATGTTTCTCAAATCCTTTGATGTATTATATTAAGTCAAACTGACAAGTACTTTTAGTGAAAAAATTTTTCAAATTACATTGTCAGTAAGCATCAAATGTTGGAAGGTTGAGTTAAGTCTTATGCTAGCCATATACAGTATAACATTTTTGTTTATGAAAGACAATCTTGGCATTTCCTTTCCTAAGGTACTTGTGGTAAACTCTAATGTAAGCTAAGGCTTTTCTACATATTATTTATAACTTAATAAAAAGTCTTATTTCATAAACACAAATATTGTAAATTACCCCAAAATACCAAAGTATAACTCAATATCATGTATTAAAATTATTTTACTGACAGCTAATACACAGCATTGTCAACATTTGCCTAATATATTAGGTATCATACATCTGCCTTACTATCAGATAGAACAACAAATATGACTACAGATATACCATTATAGTATTCAATGTAGAATTCATCAAAAGCCTAAAATATGTTAGGTCTAAATTCCACACAGCCATACATCAAGATCTGCTGCTGATAACTGCTGACATCCTTCTGGCCCCACAGGTCCCTTGATGAACCCCTTGTAGAAATAAAGAAGGGGGGAAGCTGTTGGGCATTTAAGTACATAATCGACTCATTGTATTTGTATAAGAACTAGTTAAAGTGAACCTGATTGACAGATCTCTTCCTTTCCTCATGTGAGGCAGAGAATTGTCAATCACCTACAGCGACGATGGGAAGAGTTGGCCGGGGGCGGCTATGGACGGGTCTTATTTCTGGCTAAGATCAACGACAAGATCTTCAAAGTATATTTTCTTTGAAACACTAGAGTGTTTCAGAGAATAATATACCAGGCTACAATCATGCTGCCAGACTGTGATCAATGCTGCCCGTTATTTGGGCAGTATGAATCGCCTGACAGGTCCCCTTAAAATTTACTTATGCACTTTGATCATATATCTACCTTATTCTATCTTTATGTGTATTATTTGTTTAGCTCTGTCATATTATATAGATTTTACTGACACAAAGGATACAGGACATTATGATTTATTTTTGAGTATGGTTAGCATACTGACCCAAGGATATCAAAGCGTAAGCTGCTGTTGAGTGGAGGCACCAACACCATTTTCTTATTAGGGTGCCAATCTCCACATTAGTAATTTTTGAACTGCGTAGAATTTAGACCTATAGTTTAGGTTGCTGACAGATCCAACCTTGAAAATCATAATATAATAATTTGTTGTTATACCTGATAGTATGGCTAATGCATGATACAGGGTTTGTTAGTCAGATGTTGACAAAGTTGTGTGCTACCTGTCAATCAATTCACTATCATACAGGATATCGAATGATACTTTAGCATTCATCACGGGTAATTTACACTATTAGCTATTTCTTTAATACATTTTTTTATACGTTTTTCATAAGGTATTGATTTTTTTTAAATAAAGGGTTGTCAATATGATATGACACTTTAGAAACCTTTACAATTAATTTTGATATAATAGTTTATGTTGGTTAAATAAGACTTCTCCCATGCAATTCCTTTTTTTCACCAAAGATAAGTGGCATCCAAGATCTCTGACCATCAGGCGATCATTTCTGCTATTATTTTATTAATGTCACAATTCTCAACACAGCAGAAAGTTTATAAGGACTATAACCTTTTCACTAATGTGTGGTGGCCATGCTGAAAATAATAAAATCGTACGTTACTCACCCTCCCTGAGTCTAAAACTGCATTTCCACCGTGGCTCCGGTAATTCGGTATAAGTTACAGAAGTGTTGTCACATCAACAGTGCCGCAGACAATCACTGGGCTCAGCAGCTTGTAATGACTACATCAGCAGACAGCCTAGTGATTGGTGGCAGTGCTGTTAAAGTGACGTCACCCCTGCAGCCTATACAGTCCATACATAATCACTGGAGCAGCAGCTCAGACACACTGTTGAACCTGGAGAGATGAATATATTATTTTGCCTAAACCACCATGAATTAGTAAAGGTTCAAACTTATGGCTGTGATGGGAACTGTGGCTGTAATATAGGCACACAAATTGCAAATATTTTGGATGTCTGAATTACAGCTTGTCTATTACTTCTGGTAATTTAAAGGGAATCTGTCACCCCAAAAATCGTACATGAGCTAAGGCCACCGGCATCAGGGGCTTATCTACAGCTTTCTGTAAAGCTGTAGATAAGCCCTCGATGTAACCTGAAAGGTAAGAAATACAGGTTATATTATACTCACCCAGGGGCGGTCCCGCTGCGGTCCGGTCCGATAGGCGTCACGGTCCAGCGCCTCCATGCGATTTAGTCCTCTTCTTGTCTTCCTGCTACGGCTCCGGTGCAGGCGTACTTTATGTGCCCTGTTGAGGGCAGAGCAAAGTACTGCAGTGTGCAGGCGCCGGGCCTCTATGACCTTTCCCAATGCCTGCACACTGCAGTACTTTGCTCTGCCCTCAACAGGGCAGACAAAGTACGCCGGAGCCTGAGCCACGACAGGAAGACTAGAAGATGACATCATCGTATGAAGATAGGAGGCGCCAGACCGGACCGCGATGCCCATCGGACCGGACCGTAGCGTGACTGCCCCTGGGTGAGTATAATATAACTTGCTTTTCTTACCTTTCAGGTTATATCGGGGGCTTATCTACAGCATTACAGAATGCTGTACATAAGCACCTGATGCAGGTGGCCTTATCTCATATACGATTTTTGGGGTGACAGATTCCCTTTAACTGTGAAATATTGTTACAATGGACCTACTGTGGTTTCCTCAACTTTTACATTTTTTTTCCTAAAAGACTTGTACATATTTTTAAAGTTTATTTTTACTTTTAATAGATTTCAATTATTTTTGCTAATGATTCACTGTATTATTTTAATAGCTGGACATCAGTAATATAAAACATCATAGAAAGCTAAAATTGTGCTTGAAAAAGTTCAAAAACAGTTAGATCAATAGAATAATACAATTTTCTTGCAGAACAAGATGATAGTTGCTTCATCACTGTAATGGGATTCTATCATACGAATAGTAACAATCATTTTCCAAAGAGCATTTCATTGATCCGACTATTCTTCTCTGAAGAAATTACAACATTATATTACTTTGTAAAAAAAAAAAACCACTATCAATCCTAAATAAGCCAAAAATATCATCTCTTACAAACTGATACATGAGTCCTGAGGTGCAGAGAACTGTAGTGAAATACAATAAAAAATAGACACATAAGAGGTCATAAAGCTGTTAATATTCTTTGTTCTCAAGGATTTATTAAAGATTTTGTCTTCACCTCTTTTTGGAAAAATACACAAATAATCAAACTACATTTCTTCATCAGAACCTATAGCCTGGTAACATGTTGTTTTGTATTATATACAATACATAAGGACATGAATTGAAGTAATAATTCTGTAAACATATGTTTTTCGGTCAGCAAAATATTGGGAATTTATGCGATGCATTGAGTGGGCTGACTAAGATGAAGGTGTTACCCAGCAGTAGGATGCAGTGGTGATGGAATTATCCCATAGTATTATATGAACTTGCCAACCAGTCCTTCACTGCCAACCAAAATGTATATAGTTCAGCATTTGACATCACCAACTTAAAGTGGTTTTCCCATGAAAAAAAGTATATTTTAATAATAAACCATGAAATAAAAATACAAAGTTTCACATGTGTTCCAAAATGTTCCTGTGCTGACATATTCTTATAAATGTGCCCCTGTTTGGATTGTGTTATTTGCTGTGTCCAACAATGCAGAGCTGGTCCAGTTTATAGTCAGTGCATATCAAAGCTCCGGGCCAGTATAAAGAAGTCATAACAGAGGCTTAACAGCTGCCTCTTTTTGTGAGTTAACACATTTTCCTGCCTGTTTTATCATAGGAGCCATTGTTTCTTCCGCAACCCCTGCCTTTGGAATTCATCATAAATCAAGTCAGTGACTGAGAATCTCCTTTGCCAGCTGAACTAATGTATGTCACTGACCTGATTTATGATGAGCCCACAGGACTGTTGACAAAGCAGAAACATTTGCTCCTGTGATAAAACAGGCCGGGAAAAAGTGTTACCTCACAAAAAGAAGTAACAATGAGCCCCTGCTGTGTATCTGTTTATTCTCTTATGTGTCCTTCCCTGGACAGAAAATAAAACAGCATATAGCAGAGGGACATTTTTTCAACACATCCAATTGTGGAACCTAATATTATTGTAGCCAACATATGGGAAGAGGGAGAGTCAGCTTACTAACAAGACTGTAGTGGTGTTCACAATGTATACATTGCATGAAGCTTCCCATGTCCAGGCATAACAATAAGCAGGGAAAGAAAGGAAATCCTCCAGCGATGACACAAATTGTGGATTTAAAATTTCACATTTATTTCTGCATTAAAAAAATGGCTGTGCCTTCATTGTGAGAACAATCCTAGGCGTTTCAGCTACAAAGTCTTAACCATGATTAAGGTATATTAATTAAAATATACTTTGTTCGTGGCCTAACCACTTTTAAGTTCAGATACAACTTAGATCATGTTTGACCAGCTATTTCTCTGTCATGCATATGTATTATTATTGTACATTTTTATAGCGCCATTTATTCCATGGCGCTTTACATGTGAAAAGGGGGCAAATATAGAAAAATACAACTAAACATGAGCAAAAAACAAGGCACACAGGTACAGGAGGAGGGAGGGCCCTGCCCGCGAGGGCTCACAGTCTGCAGGGGATGGGTGAGGATACGATAGGAGAGGGTATAGCTGGGTGTGTGGCGGTTCAGTAGGTTGAGGATCACTACAGGCTGTAGGCTTGTCAGAAGAGGTGAGTCTTCAGGTTCTTTTTGAAGGTTTCTATGGTAGGCAAGAGTCTGATGTGATGTGGTAGAGAGTTCCAGGGTATGGGGGAAGCACGGGAGAAGTCTTGGATGCAGTTGTGGGAAGAAGAGATGAGAGGAGAGTAGAGAAGGAGGTCTTGAGAGGATCGGAGGTTGCATGTAGATAAGTACCGGGAGACCATGTCACAGATGTATGGAGGAGACAGGTTGTGGATGGCTTTGTATATCACTGTAAGGGTTTTGAACTGGAGTCTCTGGGTGATAGGAAGCCAGTGAAGGGCTTGGTATAGGGGAGAGGCTGGGGAATAGCGGGGAGACAGGTAGATTAGTCGGGCAGCAGAGTGTAGGATGGATTGGAGTGGTGCCAGAGTGCTAGAGGGGAGGCCAAAGAGTAGAAGATTGCAGTAGTCAAGGCAGGATATGATAAGGGCATGCACTAGTGTTTATGGAGTGTCGTGGTCAAGGAATGTGCAGATTCGGGAGATATTTTTGAGTTTGAGATGGCAGGGGGAGGCAAGGGCTTGGATATGTGGCTTGAAAGAGAGGGCAGAGTCGAGGATCACCCCGAGGCACCGGGCGTATGGGACTGGAGAAAGTGAGCAGCCATTGACATTGATAGATACGTCTGGTGGAGGGATAGAGTGAGATGGGGGAAAGATGATGAATTCTGTTTTGTCCATGTTTAGTTTTAGAAAGCGAGCAGAAAAGAAGGCCGAGATAGCAGACAGACAGTGTGGGATTTTGGTAAGTAAGGAGGTGAGGTCAGGTCTGCATAGGTAGATCTGCGTGTCATCGGCGTAGAGATGATACTGCATACCGTGGGATTCTATGAGCTGTCCTAGGCCGAAGATGTAGATGGAGAAGAGTAGGGGTCCTAGAACAGAGCCATGAGGAACACAGACGGACAAGGGGCAGAGTGAGGAGGTGGAGTGGGGGAGGGAGACACTGAATGTTCGGTCTGTCAGATATGACAATATCCAGGATAGGGCCAAGTCTGTGATGCCAAGAGATGAGAGGATCTGTAGTAGAAGGGAGTTGTGTCAAAGTGTCAAAGGCAGAAGTATGTTCAGTTTAGCTGAGTGTTCATGTATTTTCAAAGGGTAGTAAACTACTGTTAGACTCCCCTGTCAGTAGCTTATTTCCCAGGAGAACAAAAGGATCAGGTTCTGGAATTATCCAAGGTGCCTGCACCTTCACTCCTCAGATATCATTTGTCATAGCAAAATGAGGAGGACCCAATGCACATTAGATGGTTGTCTTGTCCCAGGAAATGGACGCGTTAGCCAAATTTACCACATCAGTGAACTGGACAATGCCTCCTCAAGTCCAGCATTACTAGATGGTTGGCTAGTGCTGGCAAATGGGCAAGAGTGTCCAAATCCTGGACAAACAGATGTTCAAATTCTAACAATTTTATAAACCCTTAGATATTCTGCAAATGATTAAAATAACAGCATGTGTTTTATTGTGTCCACTGTTACAAAGCAAATGTTTAGTCTGTGGATGGGATGAGTGGGGCATCATTTAATTTATTGGCTTCTGCAATGAAATAGTTTGGCCCATGAACTGCACAAAGTCAATCAACTGATATGTAAGAGAGTGTTAGTTAGGAGAACTATCAAACTAAATGCCTTTCATTAAATTAGTTCAAGAGTTCAACTGGATCAATCCTAGCTAGCAATAGTGCAGCTTACACATGGCAATCACTAGTTAACTCTTTTGCAGCTCCATCAGCTTCCGGGAACACATCTAAACCTAGATCGTTGAGAACATATCATCTATACCATGTTCAGCTATCTTTCTCAATATAACAGCAGAAACAAATTTACAGTATGAGGTAAATAAGGGTACACACAACCCTAAAAAATTAGATGTGTGTTTCGTAAATAATAGTTGAAGGCAAACATTGGTCTCTCACAATGGAAGACATGCATAGGGTCGGGGAAGACGGTTAAATGAGGTCAGGATACCAGGCCTGTAACAGAATAGATAAACCAAAAGTACATCTTATCTTAAACAAAACCCTAATGGTTACCATAAGTATAGGCAATAGATCCCAGCCAAGAGGCAGAAGCAGCAAATTGGACACCCTGCAGGAAAGCTGGGGAGGACATAGACACAAAAAGGAGGAGAGCAGCAGTGACCATAAGAAAACCTTAGGAGGTGTAAAGGATCCTCTGCTGCAAATTCAGTAGATATGAGAAACCTGACATCCCACCAAAGGTACTGATAATAAAGTATAGGCAAAAAATCTGAAGGGAAACAAAAGCGTACAAGTCCATACTCTTTTGGGTGCAAAGGAAACTAAAAGGAAGGTGGTCACCTGAGGAGGTTGTGTGCAGACACAACTTCTATGACCACCTGAAAATATCAACTGCTGCTGGGGGATGATCTGCTCCAGGATAGTTGGCAGCTTTGGAAAATTCCACAATATCAGGATGCGCTGCTGTTATGAAGAATCCTCAGAACCAAGATGAGTTGAACAATTTTTATTTCTGCAATACGTTTCACCGCTGGACTGGCGTCTTTTTCAAGTGAAAAAAACAATTGGACAGCACTAGGGATGAGCGAATAGCTTTGGATAAGTCCTAATCCGAATAGCTATAGCGCTTACCGAAGAAGTTGCAGCGGGAACACGGATACCGGGAACGCTGCCGATAATCAGCTGTTCAGCGCCGCAGCTGCATGTGTCGTGGCTGTGTGACAGTCACAACACATGCATGCAGAGCCTGTTTGTTGGGTTCTCCATGCATTTGTTTTGACTGTCACACAGTCGCTAGTCGCTCATCCCTAGTCATTAATATCAGATTGGTGTAAGCCTGACATCTGCCAGCCCAACCAATCAGTTGCTAGCAGCAGCCAGATATGAACAATGCTAAAATAATCACACTGGCACTCAGACCCTGATGAGATCAATCCTCAGCTGCTGGGATCAAAACAGAGAAAGTACCAGATCTGTCAAATAGAGGATTCAACAAATTATACTAAAATGATGCCGAGCTTGATGATTGGTGCGTGAGAACAACACAGAAAATAACAGAGTATCCAAATAGCAAAGAAATAGAAAACAATTCCAGTTAGATGATCCAATGCGGACTACAATAATGCAGATCCTTCAGTGTAAAAAAATATATATTATAAACCACCTGGCTGATAAGGATACCCAATAGCTTTGCTACTTTAGGCACCTAGCCGTGTCCAGTGGTTGACACTGTATCCTGGATTATTATTCACTGTCAAAATAAAACCGTGCTCGGATGTAGATGGTGATGCAACAGTAATA
This sequence comes from Ranitomeya imitator, assembly GCF_032444005.1. NCBI lineage: Eukaryota > Metazoa > Chordata > Amphibia > Anura > Dendrobatidae > Ranitomeya > Ranitomeya imitator. Next base: position 436,811,672 of record NC_091287.1, read on the forward strand.
AAACTAGATTAAATAGAACCTGCAGTCCTATACTAGTTGCTCATTAGTTTATAGTTGCTGATAAAGAGAATGACTCTCCAGGGGTCCGTTTGTGGGGACAAGAAGGGTATACTACAGACACAACTGTAGCCAGTGCAGGCCCCCAGAAAGAGCAGGACAAGTACGTGCGGCTGCTAGCTTACCTGTGAATGCAAGGTGCTATATGGCGTGTGGTGTAGCTGTGTGAGTACTAGGTGCAGAGTCACTTGCTTGGTGCAGACGCCAGGTGTTGAGACGATGCGTGGACTGGTCGGTGAGGCGCTGTGTAGAGCCAGGGATGCCCCGACCGGTGGCGTCCCTGGAAACCATGCGAGAGATAAAAGATGGCCGATAGGCCCTGCCTACCTGTGATATCACACTAAGGAAGGAGCACTCAAAATGGAGGGGGGGAGGGCCAACCAACACGAAGATGTGAACAGTTTCCAGAGCAGGACAGGACACCACCGTCACAGAACAATGTTTAGTGGACAATTATGGGTACTGCAGATGAGCCATATTCAGGTGAATAGAAGCTGATCTGCAATACCCAGAGCTAGCAGCTGATTGGAAGGGGTACCAGTTACCAGACCCCAACCGATCAATAATCGAATATTGATGACCTATCCTAAGGACAAGTCATCAATTTCAGTGTAGTGAAATACCCATTCTAGAGTTAAAAGTAGTTTTGCAGTGAAATAACAACTTGTATTCCATTCACATTAGTAGATAGAACCCTATCAGCACAGTGGCTCAGTGGTTAGCACTGCTGCTTTATAGATGTCAAATCCCACCAAATATTTTTTATTTTCTCCCATGTTTACATTGGGTTCCTACGGGTACTGCTGTTTCCTTCCATACTCCAAAGACATACTGCTTGGAAATTTAGATTGTGAGCCCCAATGGGGACAGTGATGATAATGTCTGTAAAGCGCTGTGGAATTAATGGTGCTATGTAAGCAAAGCATAATAAAGAAATAGTCTACTTATACAGGAGAGGTAAATACCAGTCATCTCTCAGAATAAGTAGTCCTGACCCCCAACGATCGCTGATTTATGTGCTAATGACAAGCTATAATTTGTGACACTTCATTAAAGCTCAAAGGCCAAGTTGTCATATAAGCAACTGTAATTAAATAAATATTTTCCATTGATATTTTTCTGAAATCTGCCGTCCAATTTTCCATCTGGTGTGAACCAGGTCTTATACAATATAAGTGGAGCTGTTTAAACATAGCGCTAAGATTGTGAAAAAGCATAATAAATGACTGTTTTACACAGGATGCATTTAATTACTTTACTTTTAGCTGTCAACTAACTGGCTTGATGTAATATTTCATTTCTCCCTTTGCTTTGGCACTTCTTGTCATAATATTTGAGTCTGCCTTGAATAACATTCTCTCTGTGTTACCTCCATTCTCACTGAGTTAATCACAGCTTGCATGCTGTAAATTACATGCCATCGCTTTAGGTTATGCCCTTTCCATGTTAATTACACTCTCTTTAGCCCTTAATCAATATGCTGTGAGAACATATTTACTGTGCACGGGGTGATGTTACATCACAAGTCACATTTTTTTTTCCTTTATTTTTTTTTGTAAGTTTACGGCTCTTTCTAGCTAGTGGAAGGGGAATTTGTGTTTCTTGCTCAGTTTTCTGTAAAACCTGTATCCTAAAGCATTTAAAGCCACCGAGCGTAACTTTATTGTAAAACTGTCAGAATGTTCCTTGCTGCCTTTTTATTTGCGAGTGCCTTGTGCACCATGCAACAAGCAAGAAATGGTCTTCCTCCACGACCCTCATTCACATGGGAGACGGAATTCATTTAATAGGACGTGCTCGATATAGAGAGAGCTGGTCCAGGAGAGGGCACGGCGTGCGCTGACAGCCGGACTCAGCTTCTGAATCCAGCTATAAACTGTTGAGCAATTTTATATGTGCTCCCTCTATTCAGCGCTGACCTCTCCTGTTACAAGCTTTGTACCTGAGCTGTGTCCTGCCTGTAAACTACTATACTTACAAGCTGTGACACAATTCCCACATGTCAGCTTAACCGCGCTCTTCTGCAATGTATAATTGATTGCAATAAGTTGTCATATTATAATGGAAAATTATACAGTTTAGCCGGAAGCATAAAGGAAGGGTAGGATCAATTAAAAAAAAGAAGTAATATAACAGAAACCTGTATCACCCGCTGGCACCATTATTACACCCAAATCACCCCTTAGAGCTAGAGTATCTTATGGCTATGTTGCCGAAGCTCAGTAGTAATAAAAAGCCTGAAAAGACATAAATCTTTATTCCCCACTGAATAATGTCATGTGTGCTGGCAAATATGATATCCACATCATGCCACACATTGTTTGCGGCTTTTCATTCCTTGAAGATGCCCTATTCCACATTGCCCTGTGTAGGCAATAGTCTTGACATAAAATGGCTTGTCTAGTTTAGAACACTTCAATTCAAATACGGTTAGAACATTTTGAGTTAAAGTGTATGTTAGGGCTGGCAGAACGCGCGAATTAATATAAAGGAAGATATATGGTGCACTTGCAGCCCGGGGTCCACCATGCAGAGATGATACCTGCTGCTCGGTAATGGCAGACTATATGGTAGTATAATGTGAACATACAGGGGTTAACTTCACCCGGTATGTAAGGAGGCGAACCCTGTTACGTCACAGGGCACTAATACCGCAGAGTGAATGCTAGTGTTAGGTCACAGGACTCTGCCCCAAAGGATACAGGGATAGAGTCCCTCTAGACCCACTAGGGCTCGGCGCCGCAACTGCGGTGTCAGGGAGAAACTAATGTAATAGATTTAGTGCACTAGATGGACGCCACTAACCACCCTCACTAGGGCCTGGAAAGCGCACTTATTGCGCACGGCGCCGCACTGGCAGATGCTGCTATTTGATGCAGTATTCTCATGCCTATGCTGGATGGCACAATCTGGTGCTAGTTAGCTTAAACACCTGACCACATGCAACAACGCTAGGGAGGGGGATAATTGGGAGCTTTCACCAGATATCAAACATACATCCACACACACGATTTTAGTTTATACTAGCGCATGGCCGAGTGACCAAACAAACCTTTTATAATTGCAGCCTTCCGGGACCTTCACAGTGGTCCAATCAGAGCCGCTTCAGGACCTGAGCATGTGACCTCCGGCCTCCAATGAGAGGTCATCCCATGGGCATGCTCAGTTGACAAAAAGCAGGACTTAGTCCCTGGAGCATCTGCTTGCCGCTGATCAATGCTGGTTACAATAGCTGAACCTGGGACAGCAGCAGTAACCAGCTGCACAGCATCGGCTGGAGCAAGATGCTGAGACCGACGTCTCTGCTGAGCAGGCTCCTCTACGGCTGGTGAAGAATGGGAGACTGCAGAGGACATGGTTCGAGATTCCTCCTCTGCAGCAGTAGGAACTCAACACCTAACAGTGTATTTCTACTATTTGGACAACTGCTTCACAATCCGTAGGTTCCTCCCCAGTAAAATATTAACATTTATACTCAACTCCGGTGTCGGTGCTGTTCCAGCGGTGTCAACGCTAACTCTCGTAGGGCTTGCATGACATTGCGATGCTATGCGATCCCTGCGGCCAAATAGCACTAGCCTCACTCTCCCCTCCTTTAGACAAATCAGACATCCGTTGGAAGTGAGAGCTGTGGCTTTCATTTCCTCTGGATGTCAATTACGGCTGTAAGAGAGGAGAGTGAAGTCAGTTCTGATTGGCCTCAGGGATCAAGTGACATAACAAAGTCATGTGAGCCCTGGCAGAGGCAGTGTCTGGAACAGCACCAACAACAGAGGTGAGTATAAGTTTTAATATTTTACTTGGGGGAAATATGGGGGTTGGGAAGTGGTTGTCTGAGGAGTGGTCAAACCCTTTGAAGTATGCTGGAAAAATAAAATCGATAGCACCTCCAAAAAATCATACGTTAATCTAATGCTGCAGGGAAAAAATATATATAACTGAACATGAGGTTCTTAGTTTAACATTCTGATGAGACTGCATGAAGCCCACTGCAATGTTACGGCAAAGTTTTAATATTTTATTTGGGGGAAACATAGGGATTGAGAAGGGGTTGACTGAGTAGTGGTCAAACCCCTTGAAGAAATTGACTTAACAAGGACAACCTCATTATACTACACTTGGCACTGACCCACACATTCTAGCTCTGAAGCCGTTCCCTGTTTTAATTTACTGAGTACCCCCTTCGATAATGTCCATATGACCTTAGAGGGAGCGGACATACCAGTTGTGCAACCTTTTCAAGGTGAATAGACACATAAAGGGGGCATTTATGATGAACTATTAGTCTGCAAAGGGCCAATGCACTATTCTTGCACCTCTTCTGTTTGTATCTGCCCCTGTTTTATAGTGGATATGTACAGAGTATATTTCCAGAGACAATCCCTTTAATTAAGAAAGTTTCACTATCGGCAACAAAGGGCATCTCTCACTCTCGAGAACCCGGCATATTCATATCTTACATGGACAGCTAATTGTTTTCAATAAAAATCATGCAATGCCTCATCTCTCCATTGGAGAAACTGCAGGGAAATTCATAACTTGTTGTTAAGATGATTTGCCCCCAGACTACAGATGATCACTAGAAAGGAAATAATCTGTGAAAATTGGGTTGTAGAATGTGAAAACCCATTTAAAGCATTGCTCTTTAACAATTTTACCATTTTTACCATAAAATATAATATCATGACTGCTAAGTAGAGTAGACCAAAATGTGGAAACGCCTATGGACTTCCACTCCCGATGCCCTCAGAGGTTTTTCTTTTATTTCATTGGTAATATATATGTATACCCTTTTAATGGTGCATTTTTTTTTATAAAATAGGTCATTAGTCATAAAGGAAATTCATAAAACAGAAATGTTCTATAATCCTCAGAATAGGAGGAGCCATAATGCTGGAATTTCAGGTCTGTGGAAAAGTTTAGTCTAATAAACAGTCACATTTACTGACTTTTTTTTATAGAACAGGTATGTTTTTTCTTGCTTAATATAAAAAAGTGATTTTATTGCTCTAGTACATTGTAAACTGTTCCACAGCTGCCTAAACCTGCAGACCATTGTTCAATAAAATAAGAATTAGATAGATATTCACACAAAACAGGCGCTGACTGACATTCTGAAGAAAATGAAAGCTACAAAAGTCCTTTGTATGCCGCCAATGAACAAAACAAAAAGAATCCTCTATAATAAACCTGCTTCCACATCTCCTTCCTGCAGCTCGTGTTTTTTCACAGAATATCTGAGGATTCTGAAATAATTGTCTTTGTTGATGTTAAATACATATATTTCCCTTCAAGGTTACCGCAGCTCCATTATAAAGATAGGTTGATGTTATTTTGTCGCAAAAGAAAAATGGACAAAGGAGTTGCATATCTAACTTGTCGGTATTAATCTCTTGATTTTGGGCCTGGAGGACACAGTAATTTTTTGTTTTTGCATCATTGTGTTTCAAGAATATTTTAAAGTGAATCTGTCTTCAGTTTTATTGCCACTTATTCTGAGAACAGCATAACGCAGAGACAGAGACCCTAATTTCAGCAGTATGCCACTAACTGGGCTGCTTGCTGTAGTTTTGAGAAATCACTCTTGGAGCTCGTGCACATGACCGATTATATCGGACAAGGTCTATCCGTGGTTTTCGTGGACAGCACTTGTACACATGTTATTCTATGGGGCTGTGCACATGTCTGATTTTTTTCCTAGGACTGAGTGGTCTGAGGAAAAAAATCGGTGATATGTCTGATTTTGATCCAAGTGTTGAATTAAAATTGGCACTGCAAGTCTATGGGAAACATTGGACTGCATTCGGCTGAGATGCGAGTGTAGTTCGATTTGCAAGGATTGACATAATGGAGAAGCTTTTTTCTCTCTCTACCTACAAGAAAAACTGATGCCATTCTGATCAAACTCTGATCAGTCTGATGAGCATAACTGAACCATTTTTCTCGCACAGCGTGCACCTACCCTAATAAGCAAGAGTTTATATATATTCTGTGTGGGGCATGATGGATTTATTCTGTGGGGGTCAGTGGGGAGATGGGTGTCGACACAGTATGAGTAGAAAGGGGAAAAAATGTGTGCGAACACAGTATTAGGAGTGAGGGTGATGAGCTGAGTGAGGAGGAACTATGGGGAGCGAGGGTGATGTGATGTGTGTGGACACAGTATGGGGAGTTGGAGGAGATGTGTGAGGAGGAAATATGGAGAGCGAAAGAGTAAATATGTGAGAAGACAGTTTGGTTAGCAGGGGAGTACATGAGGAGGGAAGAGGAAACGTGAGGAGACAATATGTGGGGAGGAAAGTGCGAGTGGGCACAAAATAGAGACTGAGTAGTGTGAGGAACAGTGTAAGGTCACAGCCAGGAGGAGACAGTATGCCAAGTAGGAGTGGAATGAAGGAGCACAGTATAGAGACTGGGCAGTATAGGGAACAGTGTGAAGAGAGGGCCCAGTATGGAAAGGAGTGGGTAATGTGGAGGGCATGTACCTTAAGAAGTACAGTGTGAGGGTCATATCTTGTGCAGGGAATATAGTAAGGGCAATTATTTATTCAGGGGCTCAGTGTAGGGCAGATATTGTTATTCATGAGCATTATAATGGCACTGATATCTTTAAGGGCATCGTGTGGGGATGTGCTGCAGAAGACTGGAGAAGATGGAAATATGCAGAGAAGATCTAGACAAGATGAAGAAGAACGATTCCAAAACAACGTCACCTATCAGGTACCTGGATGTAATGCTTTTTTGTGATACTGACTAATTCTCATAATTTATTTATATTAGGAGCATTAAAGGGGTTGTCTAAGTTTGTGCTGAGTCTGCAGTCATTCTATGTGACTGCAGACTTCTGAATTCTCACAGTGCGCACTGCACGCTGTCAGGATTCTCTCCTGCTGGCGATTTGCATTCATGCAGTCACATACTGACTAGAAATATAAAGAACCCGGCACTCAACTTCAATGCAACTTGAAATTTATTGCGTAGTACAGAAAACGTTTCGGTCTCATGCGACCTTCATCAGTTACGTACTTAAGGGTGATTGTGTATCGCTAGATGAGCGGAACCCAGTAGATCCAGTGGGAATCACTGGAGAATGACTGCCATAGTCCTATCAAGGCTGGGAGCTTATTAGATCCGGGACCTGTCGGCTTGTCGGCGTGAGTGCCCGGGCCATCAGTCATCACATGGCCACTTCACTCATATGGGATTTTCATATTGACGGTTATGTGACAACGAGCTTCTCTCAGTTTTTCACTGAACAATGGAGAATTAGGGAGAGCAGCTCATCGACGCGTGACTAAGTGTGTAAATCGCATATGTGCTGGGGGGGGTGCGCCAAACTGAATTCTTTCCCCAGGTGCCAGAAAACCTAGATGCACCTCTGTACTGTATGCAGTGCTGTACTGGTGTGGCAAGGGACCACCAGTAACATTGACTCTGTTGGCCTACTGATCAGCTACATGCAAATATCACATTACTCTCATTCACAAGTTTACCTATTTTTCTATATAATAATAATAAACAGGGTTGATTGTTAAATTAATGTTGGGATGATGCCCTTGTCTGAACATAGTGAAACAAATGTATTGTGCCAACTACTTCTCATAAAGATACAACAAGAGCCGGAGAAACAACACGCCGAGCGGCACTATCCTCGATGGCTTAAAACATCTGACAGGCTGTGTCAACAGATCTGACAAATAGAAGCACAACTCCAACGAATCCTGACTTCGGGTGCTCCTCAGAAAAAACAGTGTTCAATACGATCCAATACAAGAAATGAGGGCACTCACCAGTCTTCACCGTGATTCGTACTTTATTAATAGATACAACTTGTTAAAAATCCATGGCCGGAGTTGAATGAGCCGTAGCTCGTGTGAGCAGGGGGGGTCAGGACGACGATCGTTTCGCGCTGTGCTTGCGCTTCAAGAGGTCCCTGTTGAAGCGCAAGCACAGCGCGAAACGATCGTCGTCCTGACCCCCCCTGCTCACACGAGCTACGGCTCATTCAACTCCGGCCATGGATTTTTAACAAGTTGTATCTATTAATAAAGTACGAATCACGGTGAAGACTGGTGAGTGCCCTCATTTCTTGTATTGGATCGTATTGGACTTCTCATAAAGGTTGAGTGGAGAGCACATTCCCGCATGGGGGTCCACCAGAGGATTCTCCTGTTCTCCTGTGGGCCAGTCCAAGCCTGACTGTACATTGACTCTAGTCCATCTGCTCTTTCACCGTTGAGATAAATGAGAACATTCAGTCTGCCTGTAACGCTGTTACATAGGTCTAGAGACTACGATCCTATGTACAGGAGATTCAAGTGAACTCAATAATAAATTAATCTTTAGTAAAGCTCCTCCTAGTGGCAGCTCCAGACTGTCAGAAATGTATTATTTTGCTATATGGCTATTATGTTATGACTTTATAGATGTGTTTGGCTGAGGGTTAAAAGTTTTTAAAAAATCTAATTTGAATGAAAATTGAGAGATGAAAAATATAGATTTATATTTTCTGGAATTTAGGCTCATAATAGCTCAAAATGAAATGAGTACTTTCAGTATTTAAAAAGATGGAATGTTGGTGGCTTTGATGATCTACAGTGCAATATATTACATTTTAAATATCACTAGTTCATCGGTTACAGCAATTTCATTGATTTGCTATAATGCAACAAAATATGTCGAATACATGGATCCTTGCAATGATGACTCTGTAAGATGCAGTAAGTGTACGAGTCTTTGAAAGTAATCTTAATAAAAGCCTTACATTGCCTATTGATGTACCTGTAATTCCTTATAACACAACAGGCATTTCTTTTTTGAGCACAAAAGGAACGTTGCACATGTGGCTGCAGGATATTTCGGAGGTTGTCTATGTGCCCATGCTCGGTGGGAATGCAGTCTCTTACACAGTTGGTGGACTCTTAGAAACAGAGTGTCGAGGAGGATTATGAGTAGCATATTTTTGGATGGTGAGAATTTCAATTCATCTTTATAATAGAAAAAAAACGAGATGGCAACAGATGGCGCACAAAAGCTTTTCAAAGAACTGTAATTCTAGGAGGCTAAAAATACAATAGCTCTTATGCCTGCCATGGAATAAAACTCTCATTTTAGAAAAACTAAATATGAAAGTGACTATACATTTAAATCTCTTTTCAGACATAAAAAAGTATTTTTTTGCACAGTTTTGCAAAACAGTTACCTGTTTTTGCTCCTCTCCTAGTCCATCCCACATTGAGGCTACTATTTTGGATACTTCTCCAAAGGTAGCGTTTGGATTTTGGCCTTTGATGGCTGCTTGTGTGTCCCGGAAAAATAGTGCATAGGCAGACACTGGCTTCTGGGGCTCATTTGGGTCCTTCTTTTTCTTCTTTTTAGGAGTTTTTGGCTTCTTTCCCATGTCTGGGGCTGGCCGTTTCTCAGCACTATTGATCTGTAATAGAAATAGATTTGTTTTATTTATCTTTTAACTATCAATAGCAAAAAGAACTAAGAGAAGATAGTTCAATTGCATGTATCGGGGTGTAACAAGAATGCCGATGGCTCTACAGCAAAGTCAAGGATGACCCTTTATCACATTGTTGAGAGAACACAAACTTCAGTAGTGTTACCAGAATTACAAATGCTTTGACATTAGTAGCAACTAAAAGATGGGAAGAAAAATCATACAGCAGATCATAAATAGATGGTAAAACCCATAGTACAGTTCTAGATACCTACACTTTAAAATATCGAACTTCAGATTTTGGCCTCAATCAGCATGGTTATATTTGCACCCATAAATATAACAACTGACCCTATGTTAAATACAAATGCTTCTAGTATTTTTTGCCAACATCTTGCCTTATATAAAATACGAAATTAGAGCATAACTCTTTTATTATTTGACAACAACATGACTCATTCTATTCACTTCTTATATATAATATAACAATATGCCATAAGTATCCAAGATGGGGCAACCAATACCCTTGGGTCTATAATATCAGAGGCAAATACAGGCATATTCCCATTTCCAAGATACTATCCCAATATGTAGTGGGTGTAATAATAATAATAGCAAATACCTCCAATTAGAGATGTAGCACAGTCCTTTGGTTAATTATGTCGCTTACCTCATGTGCAGGGCAATGCAGTAGCTAAGGTATACATGGTTCCTAACAACTAAGTCACATGTAAGCCTAAGCTACTGCAATGCCCTGCACACGGGGCGGGCAACATAGTGAACCAGAAGAACTACAATACATTTCTAATAGGAGGTATTTGCTAATATTATTATTACTACACCTACTACATATTGGGATAGGAATGAACATGAAAATGTGGAGTAGAAAGGTTAAAGTAGTACTTTTTGTTTAACAAATTTCTTTAAAATTCACAATTGCTATTAAAAGGTATGTAGAAAAGAAAAGTCAAACGAAGACCAGCCATGAATGCACAAAAGAACACACCAAATAAAATGACGTGTGTAGAATATAATATGGCTAAGAACAACCCAACACCAGCCCATAAATGCATATCCATATCAGACGAGGTGGGCATCAATACAGAGTTGGGGATGGAACTCCCCTTGAAAAAGTGGTAATTTACATGCAAAACGCACGCCGGGTCCTGCCATCCAGTTTTTCTTTGCCAGCCTGAGCCTCTCCATCTGTGGCAAACTGTATCCTCCCCAACCCTGCATTTATGCCGATATGGTGTGATATGGATAGGCATTTATAGGCTGGTGTTGGGTTGCTCTTACACATATTATATTCTACATACATGTCATTTTATTTGGTGTCTTCTTGTGTGCACTCATGCCTGGCCTTCGTTTGTCTGTCTTTTCTACATACATTTTTATAACACTTGTAAAATTTAAAGACATTTGTTAAATAAAAATGACTACTTTAACCTTTCTACTCCTCATAATAATAATAATAATAATAATTTTATTTATATAGCGCCAACATATTCCGCAGCGCTTTACAAATTATAGAGGGGACTTGTACAGACAATAGACATTACAGCATAACAGAAATACAGTTCAAAACAGATACCAGGAGGAGTGAGGGCCCTGCTCGCAAGCTTACAAACTATGGGGTTCTCCTGTTTAAACATATTGCTTGACGTTGGTTATTTTTGTCTGGGATCGTTTGCACTCATCCCTTGCAATTGTTCTACATTTCGAAAATGCAAGTTTTTTTTTGTTTCTTATATTGAGATAGGACCTTGGAGATGAGAATACCCCTTTAATTACAACTATTTAGAAGGTCGCTTGATTTTGAATTTTGGAAGCAAATGAACAAAAAAAAGATATACGGTAATTGGAAAGCCGTCCATATCCTTTGACCTTAATTGCACAATAAAGTTAATACAATATATGGAGTATCTTGTTATTTATTCAGATTTTGACTGTAATGTAGATTCCTGTCTCAATTTTGTATAATATGGTATTAGGATTGATGTCTATTCATTCAGTATGTCTCACTATGATGGATTTCCAATACATGCATGCAAGATAAATTTCTATATAGCACAGAATGGTCTTTTCAGAAGTATTTAGATTATATTATTTATGATGTTCCCTTAGTCATAATTTATGTCATTGTGTTCTGTCTTGTTATGATGGAATTACTAAAAAACTGAATTGTAGAAAAAAAAACACTGGAATGCTATCGTTCTGATAATTGGGCAGTGTAAACATGCTGCCAGTTTGCCAATTAACCAACAAAAGAGCAAGAGTTTCCCATGCGCAGAGCCTTTTATCATCGACCCGCCCCCTGCTGTAAGTGCAAAGGTCGGTCCGGGTTGGAAAGCTTTCTCCCTGGCAACAATGGTGTCAGCCCCAGCAGTTCTGGAAACGGCGCAAGAGAGGTACCCCTGGTACGGTTTATCTTCTTACACACACGTTTCATTACACACGTTTTGATTGTGGGTTTTCTGCCTTCAGACTGAGTCTGCAATGTGCACATTCCAATAAGAACAAAGGAAACCACTCAATGAACAGTGTGTGACCAACTCCAAATTTTTGAGCAGTACTGCAGCAATCATTTAATGCCATAAGTTGGGTAGTGTAAACCCACCCTTAATCAACAGGACCAGCCAGATGTCATTACTGTTGACATTGTGAGTCATTCTAAGGTACACATGAGATGATATCAGGATGTCCGACAACTCTGTAGGCTTATAGGTTGGACTTTGGTTTGTAACTATGTATCTTTGAAAATATAGCAGCAATTATGACAGATTAATTTATTTTGCTGACTAACCTCAATAAACATGTATGCTGTTCATAAAGACAACTGGTAAACTAAATAAGAGAGTAATAATGAAGCCTGACTAGCACAGAGAAAGTTGGATTTATCACCTACTGGTGATTCACACAAGATTAGAATATCATCAAAAAGTTAATTAATTTCAGTTCCTCAATACAAAAAGTGAAACTCATATATTATATAGAGTCATTACAAGCAGAGTCATCTATTTCAAGTGTTTATTTTCTGTTAATGTTGATGATTATGGCTTATAGCCAATGAAAACCCAAAAGTCATTATCTCAGAAAATTAGAATATTTTATAACACCAGCTTGAAAAATGATTTTAAAATCCAAATTGTTGGCCTACTGAAATGTATATTCAGTAAATGCACTCAATAGTTGGTCAGCGCTCCTTTTGCATGAATTATTGCATCAATGCGGCGTGGCATGAAGGCGATCAGCCTGTGGCACTGCTAAGGTATTATGGAAGCCCAGGTTGCTTTGATAGCAGCCTTCAGCTCATATATATTGTTGGGCCTGGTGTCTCTCATCTTCCCCTTGACAATACCCCATAGATTCTCTATGGGGTTAAGGTCAGGAGAGTTTGCTGGCCAATCAAGTACAGTGATACTGTTGTTTTTAAACCAGGTATTGGTACTTTTGGCAGTGTGGACAAGTGCTAAGTCCTGCTGGAGAATGAAATTTCCATCTCCAAAATGCTTGTCGGCAGAGAGAAGCATGAAGTGCTCTAAAATTTCTTGGTAGACGGCTGTGCTGAGTTTGGTCTTGATAAAACACAGTGGACCTACACCTGCAGATGACATGGCTCCCCAAACCATCACTGATTATGGAAACTTCACACTAGACTTTAAGCAGTTTGGAATGTGTGCCTCTCCATTCTTCCTCCAGACTGTGGGACCTTGATTTCCAAATGAAATGCAAAATTTACTTTCATCTGAAAACAACACCTTGGACCACTGAGCAGCAGTCCAGTTATTTTTCTCCTTGGCCCAGGTAAGACACTTTTGGCATTGTCTATTGGAAATGAGTGGCTTGACACAAGGAATGTGACACTTGTAGCCCATGTCCTGGATACGTCTGTGTGTGGTGGCTCTTGAAGCAATGATTCCACTAGCAGTCCACTCCTTGTGAATCTCCCCCAAATTTTTGAATGGCCTTTTCTTAATAATACTTTCAAGGCTGCGGTTATCCCATTTGCTTATGCATCTTTTTCTGCCACTCTTTTTCCATCCACTCAACTTTCCATTAATATGCTTGGATACAGCACTCTGTGAACAGCCGGCTTCTTTAGCAGTTACCTTTTGTGGCTTACCCTCCTTGTGGAGTGTGTCAATGACTGCCTTCTGAATATCTGTCAAGTCAGCAGTCTTCCCCATGATTGTGGAGCCTACGGAAACAGACTAAGGGAACTTCTTAAATGCTTAGGAAGCCTTTGCAGGTGTTTTTGTTAATTATTCTAATTTATTGAGATAATGACTTTTGAGTTTTCATTGGCTGTAAGCCATAATCATCAATATTAACAGAAATAAACACTTGAAATAGATCACTCTGTTTGTAATGACTCTATATAATATGAGTGTCACTTTTTGTATTGAAGAACTGAAAAAAAAACAACTTTTTGATGATATTCTAATTTTGTGAGAAGCACCTATATATATTAATCTTTCAGATTCCATACCTCATATTTTTAATACCGGTTAAACATTAGCACCTTCATGACATATGACATACAGTGATATGTTATGTCCCTGGCATTGATGCAGGCTCACATGTAGAGCCGCATGTTTCCTGGCAGATGATGGCTGATTTAAGCCATTAAGTGTCTCTAATAGTGGAGCTCCTACCGTTGCTGTTAACCTTTAAATTCCACTGTTAATCTCTGACAGCGGCATTTAACACTCGCCGATATTGAGGCAAGTCTTTCCATGTTCCCATCTGCACGCCTGTGATGGGATCGCTGGGCATGAATGGGTTGGCATGACAGGCTTGAGTCTGAAGAAGACCTCTGTGCTCGTCATGATGATAGACCTGTGAAAGCCAGATGATAACAACTTCTAGTCATCTAAGGTGACCACTAAATACAGTAAAAAAAAATATTTTAAAAAATATGAACCCCCCACAAAAGTTCAAATGACACCCTTTTGCCCCATTAAAAATGAAAAATACACATATTTGGTATTGCAACATTTTAAAAATCCCAATCTATCAAAATATTAAATTAATTAATTAAAATTGGTAAGCAGTGTAATGAGAATAAAATTGAAACGCCAGAATTACATTTTTTTGGGCTGCTGCAACATTGAATAAAAGAAGCGATCAAAACATCGTATCTACCCCAAAATGGTATCAGTAAAAATATCTGCTTTGGGGGGATAAAATAAACCCTCATGCAGCCACAAACCTGAAAATTAAAAACATTTTGGGTCTTGGAAAATGGCGACACAAGCAAAATTTTTTTTTACAAAATTCAGAATTTCTTTTCAATACTTATATAATAATAATAATAATAATAATAATAATAATAATAATAAAAAACTATACCTGCTTGGTATCTGCATAATTGTACTGAACTGGAGAATCATATTGCCATGTCAATGTTACCGTGACCATGGTGAATAAAAAAACAAAACAACAATTGTGGAGTTGCAATTTTTTTCCCACTTTCCAGACAATCACGTGATACGAGTTGGTGTTGTTCAAAATTACAACTTGTCCCACAAAATACAAGCCCTCATACTGCTATGGGGATGGAAAAATATAAAAGTTATGGCTCTTGTAGGAAAAAACGAAAAAAACAAAAAAAAGAAAATTGCCTGGTTCATGTTCAGACCATTTGTTATGGTAAAACTTCATCTTGTCTATTAAATTGGTTGTAATAAATGGTCCATTCTATTGGCAAAATACTCATTTAGGACAGAAAGTGTTTTTATACACGTAACATACTTTGGGCCACAAATGACGATGGTCAAACCTAACTGAAAAATCTCGATAGCTGATAGAATCTGATGCTATCACGGATCTTAAAGTGGATCTGACAGCAGATAAGACAATACAAAACTGAGCATTATTAAAGAGTAGCATTTGTTTTAATTTTAGAAATCAATGGTACTAACGAAAACAATCAACATTGTAAAATATCTCATCAGAGAAATCCACTTCTTTCTCCCTTTGTACCGATCGTTCACTCTCAATTCAGGGCTAAATCTGTAAAATCTGCATTAGTGATGATAGACTTTCACATAACTGTGACAGGAGATGCCAATGGCTGCCCATAGGATTGTATGGAGAGGGGACGGCGAGGATGAGGGAGGTGCTAGAGGTAGACACAGATCCAGCTGCAAGTTCTCCCAAAATGTCAATTACACTTTAAGTTGAACATGCCAGCTAATGCATGCTGCCCAATCCAAGGGCAGCAAGGATCAGGCACTGGCTGTGTTATCTCAGCCAGGTATGATCTTGGACCTGATTAGGTTTGTGTACTTCTCTAAAAATCTATGTCAAAATGGCTGCATATTCCTGATATTACAACTTCATGAGTCTAACTATAGAGTGTTGGGAGTCGAGTTCCCGCCTCTGCACGGGGGGAATCTCGGGCCATCTCCGCTGCGGACTCCCATTCTTCTCCTGCCGTGGTGGAGCCTGCTCAGCGGAGACGTTGGTCCTAGCGTCTTGCTCAGTCTGACTCTGTACAGAGAGTTACTGCTGCTTTTCCTGCTTCTGCCATTGGTGTCAGTGACGGGCAGCGGCGAGCAGACGCTTCTGGGACTAAGTCCTGCTTTTCTCATTCTGAGCATACCCAGAGTAAGATCTCTCAGTGGAGATCGAGGGTCACATGATCAGATACTGCAGCTAAGGCCATTGGTCCTTCATGAAGGCCCTGTAGGTGTTCACGCTCTGTGGAAGCATCTCATTGGTCCTTCTAGGAAGGTCCTGTACGTGCTGCAACTATTTAAGGCTCGCATGCCCGCACGGCCATGTGCTAGTATTGTTCTATGTTATGTGCTTTGCGCCAGTGTGGTCACGTAAGAGTGTGTTCAGGGACCCAGCTGAAAGAAGCCCCTAGAATGCTGGCACCTCCGGCGAGGAGATTGTGTTTGTATGTATTCAGGGACCTGGCTGAAATAAGCCCCTAGAATGCTGGCACCTCTGGTGAGGAGTTTTGTGTGCATGCGTGACCACTGACTGCTCTCTGTTTGGGCAGTTAGCCTGTGCCTCTGTGAAGTCTAACAGGGCACAGTGCTTTGCTTTCACGGCTACTCGGTGAATTAACTGAGTTAGTCCATACCGCCATATAGTGCCGCCGTTTGCTAGCAGCAGGTTCTCCTGCACGGTGGACCCCGGACTACGAACACACCAATAACAATAAAAACATCTATATTTACTCGGTGCGTTCCGCCAGCCCTAACATAGCGTGAGCGCCAAGGGGATTTAATATCCTTGCACCCAGCCTGACTGACAGCTGGAACTTGTACTTAGCAATGTGAGATTTCAGCAGGGAAGAGGGACACTGAGGAGATGTCAATACATTTAATACCAAAACCTGATTTAAACAAAAGGTAATTTTCTGTTGGGACATTCCCATTAAAGGGATATTCTCATCTTGCAAATGTATTTAATTTCCAGAGGTTTTTCAGAACACGAGTCTCTGACCCCCTGACTGCTTGTGCCATCAGTGGAAAGGAGTCTACCAAGGCCTTAAGATCCAAAATAGATAAGTATTTAGGAGGATTAATGTCTTTGCAATAAGTAAATAATACAAAAGTGAATCAACCTATATTTCAATAAATTAATAAAGTACACCTAAATACTATTCTCATTTTCATTCTGAACTATTTATCTCTATAATGTTACTACTATTACTACATTGAATTGAGAAAAACAGAGACCAAATCTAAAATACTGGGGTCGATAAGACCAAAACTTATTCACATGTATGTATGTTTGGTAAAAACGAAAATTACCTGTAAAAAGCCATCTAGACTAAAATAAAAAATTGACCTTTAAAAGAATGTTACAATGAGCAAATTTAAAAGAATGTTACAATGAGCAGCTTTCCTGGACTCATACTTCTACATGTGATAGCAATTTGAGAGCAATTAGATTAAAATGACATATTTATATGGAAATAGTGATTCTATTTTGCAAGCACATAAAATTATTTTTATTGAATATTTTTAGCCTAAAGAAAAATGTTTTATGCAGTCACTGGATATACCTCATGGTAACAATTGTGTCTTTTTGTTTACTTTTTGTCGGTGGTCACTTGAGATGAGTGTTTGCGGTCTAGTACTACATGTAATAATGCACATGTTAATAAGAAAACACTCCTATCCAAAATAAGGCCAAAAGTTTTTCTAATAGTTTGCAGATGTTATAATATAGAGTCTACATAAACATGCATGTCTATCATTCTACAAAGGCTCTTTGTACTACGCCATCTCTTCAGAGTTGTGCACGCGTAAATGTTGTAAATTGAAAACTGTACTAGAGGACATTGACAGCTGTACATTGCATAACATTGTATTAATTAGTGTGCCCTTAATAAAGAACAATTTTGGATATCATTTAGGCAATGTTCACATCTGCATCAAAGGCTCTGAGAAATTTTTGAATCAAACTGATGGACACCATGATAGGGAAAACAAACCCTATAATTAGTCAATAGAGTCACTTGTCCATGATACCAGTCATGCTATAGATTCTACTCGCTACAGTAAAAGTGGGAGTCTCAGGCAAAACTACCTCTAAAGAAGACTGATGTTAGCAGTCGAGTTTCCTCTGCTGCACAGGGGGAATCTCGATCCCTGTCTGCTGCGGTCTCCCATTCTGTACCGGCCGCAGTGGGGCCTGCTCAGCGGAGGCGTCGCTCCCAGCGTCTTGCTGGGACTGATTCTGTGCAAAGGGTTACTGTTGCCTTTTCTGGCTCTCCTGTTGTACCCTGCACTGATCTGCGGCGAGCGGGCTTCTCTGGGACTAAGTCCTTATTTGCACACACTGAGCATGCCCAGGGCAAGATCTCCCGTTGGAGATCGAGGGTCACATGCTCAGGTACTGCAGCACATTCCATTGGTCCTCCAGGAAGGTCCTGAAAGGGCAAAACTTCAGTAGCAGCTTCCTGTGCTGCAACTATATAAACTGCGCATGACCGCACAGCCATGCGCTAGTATTGTCTTGTAAATATGTGTGTGTGTTGTGAGTGAAAGTCGCTCTTTAAATAACCCTCCCTACTGGATGACTGTTCGCGGAAGGTGTATGTTTGCTATCTAGCGCCCGACTTATCCAACAGCACGTAACACACATTACAGCTACCAGTTGCTGTGTCCGCCAGTACGGCGCCGTGCGCTTGCTCTGCGCTTTCCTGACCCAAGTCTGGGTGGTTAGTGGCGTCCGTCAGTGCGGCACCGCACGCACTCTTGTGCCTTTATATTATTTATTATAGTTACCTTATACACCCAGTTGCGGTGTTGTGCCAGCAAGTGGTCTAATCGGACTTCAATCCTGAGTCTTGGGGTTGTGTTCGCTGACTTCTTGCTTGCGCTCTATGTGCGGTACCGCGGTCCTGTGACGCAACAGGGTCGCTTCCTTCACGCAGGGTGAGGCTAACCCATGTGTGTATTCTTATAGTACCGCCATATAGTCCGTCTATACTAGCAGCAGGGTTTTTACCTGCACGGTGGACCTCGGACTGCGAACGCACCTAGTTTCATATCTTCTTATACTTGGTGCGTTCCGCCAGTCCCTAACATAATACTAGCGCCAAGGTCTGACTAGTAATGACGGACGATCAGCGTTTACAGCGGTACATCCAGCAGCTGGAGGGAAGGTTGGCAGCTCTTGAGCGTTCAACCTCAGCTGTGGATGTTACTGCTGTCGCTGTTCAGGCTGCAAGTGTGGCTGCAGCTACCTTGTCCACTGCCGCCCCTGTACCGACGCTATCTCGCCTCCCGCTACCAGAGAAATTTTCTGGTGACAGTAAGACCTGTAGGGGTTTCGTGAGTCAGTGCTCAATACATCTCGAGCTTCTGGCCTCTCGTTTCCCTACAGAGCGGGCTAAGGTGGGCTTTATCATATCTTTATTGTCGGACAGGGCGTTGCAGTGGGCTACGCCGCTGTGGGAGCATGGCGATCATGTGGTGCAGAGTGCTCCGTTATTCCTGAGCACTCTGAAACAGGTCTTTTTGGGACCTCGTGTCACCCATGATACGGCGCTCCAACTGTTGGCATTGACTCAGGGCTCGTCCATGGTCAGCCATTTTGCTGTCCACTTCCGCACTCTAGCATCTGAGCTGGAGTGGTCAGATAAAGCCCTTATTCCCATATTTTGGAGGGGGCTGGCTGACCACGTTAAGGTCGCCCTGGCCACTAGGGAGATTCCCGCCACACTGGAAGAATTAATAACAGTATCTACTCGTATTGACCTCCGTTTTCACGAGCGGAAGTTAGAGCGAGCCCAGTGTAGGCAGAGGTTTCGGCTGGCTCCCACCTTCGCCAAACCTTTGGAATCTCCAGCCCAGGCTCCTGAGTCTCATGAACCTAAGGTAGTGTCACGAGCGGGATCTAAGTCCCGGACCACTCGTGCACTCCAGGTTTGCCATATTTGCCAACAGTCAGGACATCTAGCCACCAGATGTCACCAGCGGTCGAGGAAACGTCAGTGTCTAGTGGTAGTAGGTGGAGGTGCACTATACACGGCGACGTTTGCCTCCAAATTGTCCTTTAAGGGGACAATAACTTTTGGCTCATCCTCCCACTCGGTGGAGCTCTGCGTGGATTCTGGAGCGGAGGGCAATTTTATGTCTTCTGCCTTCGCCCAACGTCACGCAATACCCCTGGTTATGCTATCTCAACCAGTAACGGTACGAGTGGTGAATGGGTCGACACTCCCCGCACAGATAACAAATCAGACCATCACTTTTACTCTGTCCATGTCACCATCCCATCAGGAGATTATATCTCTGCTCATCATTCCTGAGGGGATTGATGAGGTCCTGTTGGGGATACCTTGGTTACGGTACCACTCTCCTCACATCGAGTGGTTCTCAGGCAGAATTCTGGGATGGGGTGAATCATGTGGGGGTAGGTGTCACCGAGAGTGCGTTCAGGTTGCTACTACAGAGGTACCCGCAGATCTTTCCTCTCTTCCCAAGCAATATTGGTCTTATGCAGACGTGTTCTCCAAAAAGGCGGCGGAGATCCTTCCACCCCATCGCCCCTATGACTGTCCTATCGATCTCTTGCCAGGTGCGGAGCCTCCCCGGGGTCGAGTTTATCCATTATCTCTCCCGGAGACGGAGGCCATGTCTCAGTACATTCAAGAGAATCTGGCAAGAGGGTTCATCAGGAATTCAGTGTCACCTGCTGGGGCAGGGTTCTTCTTCGTGCAGAAGAAGAATGGGGAATTACATCCATGCATAGACTACAGGGGTCTTAACGCTATCACCGTTAAGAACAAGTATCCTTTGCCCTTGATATCCGAGCTCTTCGATAGGCTTCGGGGAGCTAGAGTGTTTACTAAATTAGATCTGCGGGGTGCTTATAACCTGATTCGCATCCGTGAGGGGGACGAATGGAAAACGGCGTTTAACACCAGAGATGGGCACTATGAGTATCTGGTGATGCCCTTCGGGCTCTGTAATGCCCCAGCCGTTTTCCAAGACTTTGTCAACGACATCTTCCGGGATATGCTTTCCACCTCAGTTGTAGTCTATCTGGATGATATTCTCATCTTTTCTCCAGATATTGACTCCCACCGGAGAGATGTTGGCAGAGTCTTCGACCTCCTACGGGCAAACTCTCTTTATGCTAAGTTGGAGAAGTGTATGTTTGAGCAGGAGTCCTTACCTTTCCTGGGCTATATCATCTCCGCCCAGGGATTGGCTATGGATCCTGCCAAACTACAGGCTGTGATGGACTGGCAAGAGCCCCATTCTCTTAAAGCGGTGCAGCGCTTTATGGGGTTCATTAACTATTACCGCCAGTTCATTCCCCACTTCTCAACTCTGGTAGCTCCCTTGGTAGCCCTCACTAAGAAGGGAGCGAATCCCAAATTGTGGTCGGAAGAGGTCTCCAAGGCCTTCACTTCTATTAAGTCCCACTTTGCTAGCGCTCCCATCTTACATCGTCCCGATGTGGATAAGCCATTCCTAATGGAGGTGGATGCCTCATCCGTTGGTGCTGGAGCAGTCCTCTATCAAAAGGATGCTCAAGGTCGGAAGCATCCATGTTTCTTCTTCTCTAAGACCTTCACGCCAGCGGAGAGAAACTACTCCATCGGGGATAGGGAGCTGCTAGCAATGAAATTGGCCTTTTCTGAGTGGAGACATCTTCTGGAAGGTGCACGCTTTCCCTTCCAAGTTTACACGGACCACAAAAATTTGGTCTATTTGCAAACAGCCCAGCGGCTAAATTCTCGTCAGGCCAGATGGTCCTTGTTCTTTTCCCGGTTCCACTTTTCCCTTCATTTTCTCGCCAGGGAGAAGAATATTCGTGCTGACGCTCTCTCTCGCTCCCTTATGTCAACTGAAAAGGAGGAAGAGGAGCCTCGGCTTATTGTCCCTTCCGAGAGCCTGAGAACCGTAGCGCCGGTTTCGCTGGAGTCTGTGCCTCCGGGCAAGACTTTTGTGCCCATTAATTTCCGACCGGAGGTTCTCTCTTGGGCTCATTCGTCCAGGGTGGGTGGACACTTTGGGACAAAGAGGACATCTGAGCTACTGGCGAGGACGTACTGGTGGCCGCATATGGCCCGGGATGTCAGGGATTATATTCTGGCGTGTGTCTCCTGCGCCAAAAATAAATCTCCGCGTCAAAGGCCAGCTGGGTTGCTCTATCCCTTGCCGGTGGCAGATAGGCCCTGGGAGATGGTCGGGATGGACTTTGTCATGGGTTTACCCAAATCTCGCGGCTGTACCATCATTTGGGTCATCACCGATCATTTCTCAAAAATGGTGCATTTGGTGCCGCTACCACGGTTACCTTCTGCACGGGCCTTGGCAGCGTTGTTCATTAAACACATCTTCCGCCTACATGGTATGCCTGACAAAATTGTCAGTGACCGGGGTCCCCAGTTTGCATCTCGGTTCTGGAGAGAGCTTTGTCGTCTTCTCAGTATTGAGTTGAATCTCTCTTCCGCTTATCATCCCGAGACGAATGGGTTGGTAGAGAGGGCCAACCAGACCTTGGTCACATAACTGCGACATTTTGTCTCAGCCAGGCAGGATGACTGGGCATCCTTGCTATCATGGGCAGAGTTTGCGCTGAACAACGCCGTAGCCGACTCCACTGGACAAACCCCATTCCTCCTCAACTATGGTCAGCATCCACGGGTACCTGTGCCTATGCCCGTGTCTTCCGCAGACTCCAGGGTGGCAGACTGGGCTGTGGAGGCACGGGATATTTGGGTCCGCACTCAGGATGCCATTCGGGCCTCTAAGGAGAGAATGAGGTCCTCCGCCGATGCTCATCGGTGCCCCGCTCCGACCTTTGCTCCTGGCGACTTGGTGTGGCTCTCTGCCCGTAACATCAGGCTGCGAGTTGAGTCCACTAAGTTTGCTCCTCGCTACTTGGGGCCCTTCAAAGTGCTCGAACAGGTTAATCCTGTGGTTTATCGCTTGGATCTTCCGCCACGCCTGGGTATCACCGACACCTTTCATGTGTCCCTCCTGAAACCCGTGTACATGTCCCGGTTTTCCGAGTCATCTGCTGGGACATCGGGTTCGTCTTTGGATGATTATGAGGTGAATGCTATTTTGGGGTGCAAGGTGGTACGTGGCAAAAAATTTTTTTGGGTGGACTGGAAGGGTTATGGTCCTGAGGACAGGTCCTGGGAGCCTGCTGAGCACATTCGGGCTCCGCAGCTCATTGCTGCCTTCGAGCGTAGCGAGGCCCAAGGGGGGGGGGGGGGGCTGTTGTGAGTTCTGTTTTTGGGCTCCCTCTGGTGGTTACTGATGGTACTGGGTGACTTGTGTTCTCTGCGGTCTCTGGTGTCCACCTGTTCCATCAGGTTATGGGAGTTTCCTATTTAATCTGGCTTTTTTGTCATTTCCTCGCCGGCTATCAATGTAATCAGCGTGTCTTTTTTCCTCTGCTCCCTGCGTCTGTTATCTTCAGGACAAGCTAAGTTTTGATTTTCCTGTTCCACGTTTTGCTTTATTTTTGTCTTAGTCCAGCTTGCAGATATGTGATTCTTTGCTGCTGGTTGCTCTAGTGGGCTGAAATTACTCCTCATGTTCCATGAGTTGGCACATGAGTTCAAGTAATTTCAGGATGGTTTTTTGAAGGGTTTTTCGCTGACCGCGCAGTTCACTTTTGTATCCTCTGCTATCTAGCTTTAGCGGGCCTCATTTTTGCTGATTCTATTTTCATAACTACGTATGTGCTTTCCTCTCATTTCACCGTTATTACATGTGGGGGGCTGCTATTTCTGTGGGGTGTTTCTCTGGAGGCAAGTGAGGTCTGTGTTTCTTCTAATAGGGGAAGTTAATCATTCGGCTGGCGCGAGACGTCTAGGAATCATCGTAGGCACGTTCCCCGGCTACTGCTAGTTGTGTGTTTAGGTTCAAGATCGCGGTCAGCTCAGGTCCCATCACCCTAGAGCTTGTTTTGTTTTTGTGCTTGTCCTTTTGTGATCCCCTGCCATTGGGATCATGACAGTATAGCCGGCCTGAAAAAATTGGTCATCGTTTTGGCTGAAGTAGGAGGAAAAGTAGTCTGAGGAAGGTTTTTTTTTTTTTTTTTTTTTCCCCTCCTCAGTGTTTGCTGCCTAGCCTTAATTGCAGCTTGGCTGCTTCTTTCCTCCTCTTAATCCTTGAATGGCTCTGACCTCAGCTGTTTATCATGGACGTCCAGAGTTTGGCTTCCAGCCTGAATAATCTTGCTGCTAAGGTTCAAAATATACAAGATTTTGTTGTACATACGCCTATGTCTGAACCTAGAATTCCTATCCCAGAGTTTTTTTCTGGAGATAGAGCTAGTTTTCTGAATTTTAGGAACAATTGCAAGTTGTTACTTTCCTTGAAATCTCGCTCCTCTGGAGACCCTGCTCAGCAGGTCAAGATTGTTATATCTTTCCTGCGGGGTGACCCTCAGAGTTGGGCATTTGCATTGGCACCAGGGGATCCTGCGTTGCTCAATGTGGATGCGTTTTTTCTGGCATTGGGTTTGCTCTATGAGGAACCTAACCTAGAGATTCAGGCTGAAAAAGCTTTATTGGCTCTCTCTCAGGGGCAAGATGAAGCAGAAATATATTGTCAGAAATTTCGGAAATGGTCGGTGCTTACTCAGTGGAATGAGTGCGCTCTGGCTGCAAAATTCAGAGATGGCCTTTCTGAGGCCATTAAAGATGTTATGGTGGGGTTCCCGGCGCCTACAGGTCTGAATGAGTCCATGACTATGGCTATTCAGATTGATCGGCGTTTACGGGAGCGCAAACCTGTGCACCATTTGGCGGTGTCTTCTGAACAGGCACCTGAGATAATGCAATGTGATAGAATTCAGTCCAGAAGTGAACGGCAAAATTATAGGCGGAAAAATGGATTGTGTTTTTATTGTGGTGATTCAGCTCATGTTATATCAGCATGCTCTAAACGCACAAAAAAGGTTGATAAGTCTGTTGCCATTGGTACTTTACAGTCTAAGTTCATTCTGTCTGTGACTCTGATTTGTTCATTATCATCCATTTCCGTCGATGCCTATATGTGGATTCAGGCGCTGCCCTGAGTCTTATGGATTGGTCATTTGCCAATCGCTGTGGGTTTAGTCTGGAACCTCTGGAAGTTCCTATTCCTTTGAAAGGAATTGACTCTACACCTTTGGCTATGAATAAACCTCAGTACTGGACACAAGTGACCATGCGTATGACTCCCGTTCATCAGGAGGTGATTCGCTTCCTGGTACTGTATAATTTACATGATGTCTTAGTGCTTGGTCTGCCATGGTTACAAACTCATAACCCAGTCCTGGACTGGAAAACAATGTCTGTGTTAAGCTGGGGATGTCAGGGGGTTCATGATGATGCATCTCCGATTTCTATCGCTTCATCTACTCCTTCTGAGGTTCCGGTATTTTTGTCTGATTATCGGGAGGTTTTTGAGGAGCCTAAGCTCAGTTCGCTTCCTCCTCACAGGGATTGCGATTGTGCTATAGATTTGATTCCTGGCAGTAAATTCCCTAAAGGTCGTTTGTTCAATCTGTCAGTGCCAGAGCATACTGCTATGCGGAATTATGTTAAGGAGTCTTTGGAAAAGGGACATATCCGTCCATCTTCGTCCCCTTTGGGAGCAGGTTTTTTTTTCGTGGCCAAAAAAGATGGTTCCTTGAGGCCTTGCATAGATTATCGTCTTTTGAATAAGATTACAGTCAAATATCAGTATCCTTTGCCATTGTTGACTGATTTGTTCGCTCGCATTAAGGGGGCTAAATGGTTCACTAAGATTGATCTTCGGGGTGCGTATAATGTTGTGCGGATAAGGCAGGGTGATGAGTGGAAAACCGCATTTAATATGCCTGAGGGCCATTTCGAGTATTTGGTGATGCCTTTTGGACTTTCTAATGCTCCTTCTGTCTTCCAGTCTTTTATGCACGATATTTTCCGTGAATATCTGGATAAATTTATTATCGTGTATTTGGATGATGTTTTGGTTTTTTTCTGATGACTGGGAGTCTCATGTTCAGCAGGTAAGGAAGGTGTTTCAGGTCCTGCGGGCCAATTCTTTGTTTGTAAAGGGTTCTAAATGTCTCTTTGGAGTCCAGAAGATTTCTTTTTTGGGGTATATTTTTTCCCCTTCTACTATTGAGATGGATCCCGTCAAGGTTCAGGCTATTTGTGACTGGACGCAGCCTACATCTCTTAAGAGTCTACAGAAGTTCTTGGGCTTTGCTAATTTTTATCGTCGCTTCATAACTAATTTTTCTAGTGTTGTTAAGCCTTTGACGGATTTGACTAAGAAGGGTGCTGATGTTACTGATTGGTCTCCTGCGGCTGTGGAGGCCTTTCAGGAACTTAAGCGCCGGTTTTCTTCTGCTCCTGTGTTGCGTCAGCCAGATACGTCGCTTCCTTTTCAGGTTGAGGTTGATGCTTCCGAGATCGGAGCGGGGGCGGTTTTGTCACAGAGAAGCTCCAATGGCTCAGTGATGAAGCCATGTGCGTTCTTTTCTAGAAAATTTTCGCCCGCTGAACGGAATTATGATGTTGGTAATCGGGAGCTTTTGGCCATGAAGTGGGCATTTGAGGAGTGGCGTCATTGGCTTGAGGGTGCTAGACATCGTGTGGTGGTCTTGACTGATCACAAAAATCTGATGTACCTTGAGTCTGCCAAGCGTCTGAATCCTAGACAGGCTCGTTGGTCACTGTTTTTCTCCCGTTTCAATTTTGTGGTTTCATACCTGCCAGGTTCAAAGAATGTGAAGGCGGATGCTCTTTCTAGGAGTTTTGTGCCTGACTCCCCTGGAAATTCTGAGCCCACTGGTAACCTTAGGGATGGGGTGATTTTGTCGGCTGTCTCCCCAGACTTGCGACGTGCTTTGCAGGAGTTTCAGGCGGATAAACCTGATCGTTGTCCGCCGGAAAGACTGTTTGTTCCGGATAATTGGACCAGTAGAGTCATCTCCGAGGTCCATTCTTCTGTGTTGGCAGGTCATCCTGGAATATTTGGTACTAGAGACTTGGTGGCCAGGTCTTTTTGGTGGCCTTCCTTGTCGAGGGATGTGCGTTCTTTCGTGCAGTCTTGTGGAGTTTGCGCTCGGGCTAAGCCTTGCTGTTCTCGGGCCAGTGGATTGTTGTCACCTTTGCCTATCCCGAAGAGGCCTTGGACGCACATTTCCATGGACTTTATTTCGGATCTCCCTGTCTCTCAAAAAATGTCCGTCATATGGGTTGTGTGTGACCGCTTTTCTAAGATGGTTCATCTGGTACCCTTGCCTAAGTTACCTTCCTCCTCTGAGTTGGTCCCTCTGTTTTTTCAAAACGTGGTCCGTTTGCATGGCATTCCGGAGAACATCGTTTCTGACAGGGGATCCCAGTTTGTGTCTAGATTTTGGCGGACGTTCTGTGCTAAGATGGGCATTGATTTGTCCTTTTCGTCTGCATTCCATCCTCAGACGAATGGCCAGACGGAACGAACTAATCAGACTTTAGAAACTTATTTAAGGTGTTTTGTTTCTGCTGATCAAGATGACTGGGTTTCCTTTTTGCCGCTTGCCGAGTTTGCCCTTAATAATCGGGCTAGTTCTGCTACCTTGGTTTCTCCTTTCTTTTGTAATTCGGGTTTCATCCTCGTTTTTCCTCTGGTCAGGTGGAGCCTTCTGATTGTCCTGGAGTGGACATGGTGGTGGATAGGTTGCATCAGATTTGGAGTCATGTGGTGGACAATTTGAAGTTGTCCCAGGAGAGGGCTCAGCAGTTTGCTAATCGCCGTCGCCGCGTGGGTCCTCGACTTCTTGTTGGGGACTTGGTGTGGTTGTCTTCTCGTTTTGTTCCTATGAAGGTCTCCTCTCCTAAGTTCAAGCCTCGGTTCATCGGTCCCTATAGAATCTTGGAAATTCTTAACCCTGTGTCGTTTCGTTTGGATCTCCCGGCATCGTTTGCTATTCATAATGTGTTCCATCGGTCGTTGTTGCGGAAGTATGAGGTACCTGTTGTTCCTTCGCTTGAGCCTCCTGCTCCGGTGCTGGTGGAGGGTGAATTGGAGTATGTTGTGGAGAAGATCTTGGATTCTCGTGTTTCCAGACAGAAACTCCAGTATTTGGTCAAGTGGAAGGGTTATGGTCAGGAGGATAATTCTTGGGTGATTGCCTCTGATGTTCATGCTGCCGATTTGGTCCGTGCTTTTCATAGGGCTCATCCTGGTCGCCCTGGTGGTTCTCGTGAGGGTTCGGTGACCCCTCCTCAAGGGGGGGGTACTGTTGTGAGTTCTGTTTTTGGGCTCCCTCTGGTGGTTACTGATGGTACTGGGTGACTTGTGTTCTCTGCGGTCTCTGGTGTCCACCTGTTCCATCAGGTTATGGAAGTTTCCTATTTAATCCGGCTTTTTTGTCATTTCCTCGCCGGCTATCAATGTAATCAGCGTGTCTTTTTTCCTCTGCTCCCTGCGTCTGTTATCTTCAGGACAAGCTAAGTTTTGATTTTCCTGTTCCACGTTTTGCTTTATTTTTGTCTTAGTCCAGCTTGCAGATATGTGATTCTTTGCTGCTGGTTGCTCTAGTGGGCTGAAATTACTCCTCATGTTCCATGAGTTGGCACATGAGTTCAAGTAATTTCAGGATGGTTTTTTGAAGGGTTTTTCGCTGACCACGCAGTTCACTTTTGTATCCTCTGCTATCTAGCTTTAGCGGGCCTCATTTTTGCTGATTCTATTTTCATAACTACGTATGTGCTTTCCTCTCATTTCACCGTTATTACATGTGGGGGGCTGCTATTTCTGTGGGGTGTTTCTCTGGAGGCAAGTGAGGTCTGTGTTTCTTCTAATAGGGGAAGTTAATCCTTTGGCTGGCGCGAGACATCTAGGAATCATCGTAGGCACGTTCCCCGGCTACTGCTAGTTGTGTGTTTAGGTTCAGGATCGCAGTCAGCTCAGGTTCCATCACCCTAGAGCTTGTTTTGTTTTTGTGCTTGTCCTTTTGTGATCCCCTGCCATTGGGATCATGACAGGGGGCCCTAGGAGGGGGGGTAATGTTAGGAGTCGAGTTTCCTCTGCTGCACAGGGGGAATCTCGATCCCTGTCTGCTGCGGTCTCCCATTCTGTACCGGCCGCAGTGGGGCCTGCTCAGCGGAGGCGTCGCTCCCAGCGTCTTGCTGGGACTGATTCTGTGCAAAGGGGTACTGTTGCCTTTTCTGGCTCTCCTGTTGTACCCTGCACTGATCTGCGGCGAGCGGGCTTCTCTGAGACTAAGTCCTTATTTGCACACACTGATCATGCCCAGGGCAAGATCTCCCGTTGGAGATCGAGGGTCACATGCTCAGGTACTGCAGCACATTCGATTGGTCCTCCAGGAAGATCCTGAAAGGGCAAAACTTCAGTAGCAGCTTCCTGTGCTGCAACTATATAAACTGCGCATGACCGCACGGCCATGCGCTAGTATTGTCTTGTAAATATGTGTGTGTGTTGTGAGTGAAAGTCGCTCTTTAAATAACCCTCCCTACTGGATGACTGTTCGCGGAAGGTGTATGTTTGCTATCTAGCGCCCGACTTATCCAACAGCACGTAACACACATTACAGCTACCAGTTGCTGTGTCCGCCAGTACGGCGCCGTGCGCTTGCTCTGCGTTTTCCTGACCCAAGTCTGGGTGGTTAGTGGCGTCTGTCAGTGCGGCACCGCATGCACTCTTGTGCCTTTATATTATTTATTATAGTTACCTTATACACCCAGTTGCGGTGTTGTGCCAGCAAGTGGTCTAATCGGACTTTAATCCTGAGTCTTGGGGTTGTGTTCGCTGACTTCTTGCTTGCGCTCTATGTGCGGTGCCGCGGTCCTGTGACGCAACAGGGTCGCTTCCTTCACGCAGGGTGAGGTTAACCCATGTGTGTATTCTTATAGTACCGCCATATAGTCCGTCTATACTAACAGCAGGGTTTTTACCTGCACGGTGGACCTCGGACTGCGAACGCACCTAGTTTCATATCTTCTTATACTTGGTGCGTTCCGGCAGTCCCTAACAACTGATCATAACTTTTGGCCTTGTAAACTGTACATTCTTGCACTAACGCATAATAAAACATTTTTTTAGATTTTTTCTATTTACTATTCTGTTGAAGAGATACAGGGCACCAAAATTACTGATGCCAATTTTCTTATGGTTCAAATAGATGTTTCATTTTGTTCCGCTCTGTAGGTATGCACTTTCAAACCACTATGACGCTGTCCAATCATAAAAAGACAGCATCATTGGGATTAAAAAGTAGACGCCCAGAGTTCTTACCAAAATGAACAACCCATTGGGAAAATCTGAACTGTGCCAGCATGTTCAAGTGAGGCTTTGTTTCATGTGACTAGTGACCATGCTAGCACTGCCTCTCTACCAGCCATTCCTGCTATTAAAATGATGGGAGAATCATAGAATGTTAGAGTTTGAAGGGACCTCCTGGGTCATCTAGTCCAACCCCCTGCTCAATGCAGGATTCACTAAACCAT
Organism: Ranitomeya imitator; assembly: GCF_032444005.1. Classification (NCBI taxonomy): domain Eukaryota; kingdom Metazoa; phylum Chordata; class Amphibia; order Anura; family Dendrobatidae; genus Ranitomeya; species Ranitomeya imitator. The sequence continues at coordinate 436,842,112 of NC_091287.1, forward strand.
CTCAGACAGATGTCTTTCCAGGGTCTGTTTGAAAACTTCCATTGAAAGAAAACTCATCACCTCTCGTGGCAGCCTGTTCCACTTATTGATCACCCTCACTGTCAAAAAGTTATTTCTAATATGTAATTTGTGTCTCTTCCCATTCAGTTTCATCCCATTGCTTCTAGTCTTATCTTGTGCAAATGAGAATAATGATGATCCCTCTACAGTGTGACAGAGATATTTGTAGACAGCTATTAAGTCTCTTCTCAATCTTCTCTTTTGCAAGCTAAACGTTCCCAAATCCTCTAACTGTTCCTCATAGGACATTGCAGTCCGGTAACCATTCCGGTCGCTCTTATCTGAACTTGCTCCAGTTTTCTCATGTCTTTTTTAAAATGTGGTGTCCTAAAGTGGACACAGTATTTCAGATGTGGTCTGACCAAAGAAGAGTAGAGGGGGATAATTACTTCTCATGATCTACTGTATGCTTCTGTTAATGCAACCCAGAATTCTGTTTGCCTGTTTTACTGCTGCATCACACTGTGATCTATTAGTATACCAAAGTCTTTTTCACATGTGCTGTTACTGAGCCCCATTTCTCCCATTCTGTACATGTTTTTTTTTAAAACAACACTGTTAGTTGCTGCCCACAGTTCCAGTTTGTTTAGCCCTTTTTGAATCCTCTCTCTTTCTCTTCTCTAGTATTAGCTATCCCTCCTATCTTTCTATCATCAGCAGATTTAATAATTTAATAAGTTTACAGTCAATTCCTTCATCAAAATCATTGATAAAGATGTTGAACAGTACAGGGCCCAGGACAGAGCCCTGTGGTACCCCACTTGAGACATTCTTCCAACTGGATGTGCAGCCATTCATCACCACCCTTTGGGTCCGATCACTAAACCAGTTATGAATTCATCTAAGAGTTGCCTTGTCCATTCCACACTTGGTTATTCTTTCAATAAAGATAACATTAGATACTTTGTCAAATGCTTTGCTGAAGTCAAGATATAGTATATCTACTACATTTCCCTGATCAACCCAGTCAGTGATTCCATCATAGAAGGAAATTAAGTTAGTCTAACATGATTTAGTTACAAACTCATGCTGGCTCTGGTTAATCACTTCACTCCCATCCAGGTACTTGCATACATGTTGTTTAATAATTTGTTCAAATATCTTTCCTGGTCTAGAAGTAAAGCTCACAGGCCGATAAATCCCTGGGTCCACCTTTTCCCCCTTTTTGAACATAGGGACAACATTTGCCCTTATCCAGTCTTGTGGGACTTCTCCTGTTCTCCAAGAATTTTCAAAGATTATGGAGAGTGGTTCAATAATTTCCTCTGCTATCTGTTTCAGTACTCTAGGATGTAATTCATGTGGACCTGGAGACTTGAATTAATATATGTTAGCTAAGTGTTATCTCACTAGCTCTCTGCTTATAAATAATGTGGATTCTTTCATTCCTTCAATAGTACAGTGAAGATCAGTTAATATTACATTTACTTTCCGAGAAAAAATGTAATCTCAACTGATCTTCACTTTACTATTGAAGGAATAGAAGAATCCGAGAGGAGCATCAGAGTGAGGAGTGTCATGGGATGAACTGAGAACAGAAGGCCTATTATGGGTAAGTACTACTGTAAGTGCTCGGATGTGTGGTCCTGTGAAATAATTTCTCACGTTACCCTGCTGATACAGTTCTCATCTCTATGGGTGTTTAATTTTGGTTAGAAAAGTGGCCGTCAACGTTTTCATTCCTATGATGCTGACTTTTTATGATTAGACAGCGACATATTGGGTTGAAAGTACCTGCCCATTGAAATGATACACCCAGCTGAGCAATAAGAAAATTGATGCCAGTAATCTTAGCGGCCTGTATTTCCACAACAGAGGAGGGGAATTTTTTTTTTCATCTACATTCCTGTTACAGTATGCAGAAATGTAATTTATAAAGTCAAACGTTGTGAACGGTCCTCTTTACAGCAAGAAAGTGTAACAAGAAAACATGAGCTCTCTGGAAAAATTGGTGCAGGATATACCATTAATGAGGAGAGACTGCCATCTGCTGGCTACACAAAATCAAGCAAAACCAAAGTTTATTGGAAGATTTTCAGAGGGTCTTGTGTGCTGGACCAGGTCAGGTGACCCTCTATAAGAACTTCTGGAATATAAAAGACCAGAGTGCCAAACCAAAAAGTTTTTGGCACCATTTGGTAGCAGGAAAGAGAGCGGGGCAGATGTGCTCCAGAGACTCTGCTGAGACAAATGTGATAAGCCTCAGCAGGGAGTCTGTGCTACCTGGGTGTCGGTCACCATCTGGCAAGGTCCAGATCCCCTGGAAGATATCCCCGAGTATGGCTTACGCTGGTCAGAGCCGTAATCTATGCAATGTTCCGGTCAAGCCTCCAGGATCCGACTATGCCTGTCAAGAGCTGAGGCCCGGTCCTCTCTGCCCAAGCCTGAGAAACTTCCGCTGACGATCAAGCCAAGAAGAGCCGTGCGGCAACTATGACAGGAAAGGCACGCCTGTGAAAGAGGAGGAACAGTGCGAGTGAGCAGGGCCGTTACTTCCAGCTATCACCTATGGTCCCGGGGTCAGCTGGGATTAGGATTACAGGTTGGGAGGGGGACAGTTGGGGCGTGCAAGGCTCAACTGGCTTTAATAGACTACATCAGGAAGAGACTAGCGGGAAAACCGCCAGAGCTTCAAGCGAGAACTCACGTGGTGACTCCCAAGACTGGGCGCACCACTAACGTTAAGTAGTGAGAGAATTTCTAGCTTGTTTGTAATCTGTTGTGACCCCCTATATTGTTAAATTGCATATTTACTAATCCTAATTGTTTAGAAGTTATTGTTAAATAAAAATACCAATACAGGTCCTTCTCAAAAAATTAGCATATAGTGTTAAATTTCATTATTTACCATAATGTAATGATTACAATTAAACTTTCATATATTATAGATTCATTATCCACCAACTGAAATTTGTCAGGTCTTTTATTGTTTTAATACTGATGATTTTGGCATACAACTCCTGATAACCCAAAAAACCTGTCTCAATAAATTAGCATATCAAGAAAAGGTTCTCTAAACGACCTATTACCCTAATCTTCTGAATCAACTAATTAACTCTAAACACATGCAAAAGATACCTGAGGCTTTTATAAACTCCCTGCCTGGTTCATTACTCAAAACCCCCATCATGGGTAAGACTAGCGACCTGACAGATGTCAAGAAGGCCATCATTGACACCCTCAAGCAAGAGGGTAAGACCCAGAAAGAAATTTCTCAACAAATAGGCTGTTCCCAGAGTGCTGTATCAAGGCACGTCAATGGTAAGTCTGTTGGAAGGAAACAATGTGGCAGAAAACGCTGTACAACGAGAAGAGGAGACCGGACCCTGAGGAAGATTGTGGAGAAGGACCGATTCCAGACCTTGGGGAACCTGAGGAAGCAGTGGACTGAGTCTGGTGTGGAAACATCCAGAGCCACCGTGCACAGGCGTGTGCAGGAAATGGGCTACCGGTGCCGCATTCCCCAGGTAAAGCCACTTTTGAGCTACAGAGAAGCAGCACTGGACTGTTGCTAAGTGGTCCCAAGTACTTTTTTCTGATGAAAGCAAATTTTGCATGTCATTCGGAAATCAAGGTGCCAGAGTCTGGAGGAAGACTGGGGAGAAGGAAATGCCAAAATGCCTGAAGTCCAGTGTCAAGTACCCACAGTCAGTGATGGTGTGGGGTGCCATGTCAGCTGCTGGTGTTGGTCCACTGTGTTTCATCAAGGGCAGGGTCAATGCAGCTAGCTATCAGGAGATTTTGGAGCACTTCATGCTTCCATCGGCTGAAATGCTTTATGGAGATGAAGATTTCATTTTTCAGCACGACCTGGCACCTGCTCACAGTGCCAAAACCACTGGTAAATGGTTTACTGACCATGGTATTACTGTGCTCAATTGGCCTGCCAACTCTCCTGACCTGAACCCCATAGAGAATCTGTGGGATATTGTGAAGAGAAAGTTGAGAGACGCAAGACCCAACACTCTGGATGAGCTTAAGGCCGCTATTGAAGCATCCTGGGCCTCCATAACATCTCAGCAGTGTCACAGGCTGATTGCCTCCATGCCACGCCGCATTGAAGCAGTCATTTCTGCCAAAGGATTCCCGACCAAGTATTGAGTGCATAACTGAACATTATTATTTGTTGGTTTTTTTGTTTGTTATTAAAAAACACTTTTATTTGATTGGATGGGTGAAATATGCTAATTTATTGAGACAGGTTTTTTGGGTTATCAGGAGTTGTATGCCAAAATCATCAGTATTAAAACAATAAAAGACCTGACAAATTTCAGTTGGTGGATAATGAATCTATAATATATGAAAGTTTAATTGTAATCATTACATTATGGTAAATAATGAAATTTAACACTATATGCTAATTTTTTGAGAAGGACCTGTATAACAACCCCTCGTAATCTTTGTGCATTGCATCGAGACACTTGCATTACAAAAGTATCCAACAACTTTTCTTTAGCTGAGCTCTTCTGGCAATTCTTACATGAGGGAGAGGGGCTTTGAAAAAAACTTGCAGCATAATCCCAAATAACAAGTCCTTTAAACTATAAGACACATTCAGCCTTCATGTAAAGCTATTAGAGTGAGCAAAAGAGGGTGTATATTTACATTTTGGTTATTCCTGAATTAAATACAGGGAGAAAACGTACACACCCCGTAAAAGTACCCACCTGGACTTAACTAAGGTTAACTTATTAGGTTACTTTGCTAATATTTTAGCAAATTAAAAAAAAACTTTTTTTCCGCTATGCAGCCACTATTACATTGTGTGTCCTGCTCAACATGAAAAATGTGGAGAAAGGTCCTCTTTTATGTCATTAGCTGTATGTTTGGGATTATTTTCCTCCTGCAGAATAAATCTGGAATCAAACTTCGTCCACCAAGGTATCCATACTTTCTTTCTGGGGAGTAACAGGCCATAGCACTCTAGATAAATGGCATGGCTCCATTTTAAAAGAAGCTACTGATTTCCGCACCTCTTCTCTTTGTTTCATAGATGCCTTGAATCTCCTGAAAGACCTCTTAATTCTAGTTTTTGACACTTTTTTATTTGTTACTGACAGTAATATTGAGAGGGTGTACACAAAACTATAGTAGGGTATACCATTGTTGGGTACTTTATTGTGCTTTTTGTTTTTTCTCCTTTTAACTTGGTATTTATCTGGCCATATAGTGATATGCACTTTATTATATAGTGATATGTGTAATGAATTATATTTGACATGACAAGTTCTTATTCAGGAGTGATTAATGACATGTAGGATTATTAACAGCTTTTGAGACCCTTGCATAAAGGGCTATTTTTTGATACTAGCTGTTTACTGACTTTCATATTCCATAGGGTAAGGACAGAGCTCACTATAGCCAGTCAACATTGAGCAGGGTGTCTTTACTTGTACTGTATAATGTATGGTCAGCACGGTGGCTCAGTGGCTAGCACTGTTGCTTTGCAGCTCTGGGGTCCTGTGTACAAATCCCACCAAGGACAATATCTGCAAGTTTGTATGTTCTCCCGTGTTTGCATGGGTTTCCTCCAGGTTCTCTGGGATTTCTCAAACACTCTAAAGACATACTGATAGGGAATCTAGATTGTGAGCCTCAGTTGGGACAGCGATGATAATGTCTGTAAAGCGCTTTGGAATTAATGGCACTATATATACAAATAAGCAATAATAATGATAATAACCTTCACAATAGGCAGGTGTCAATATTAGAGCACCGTTAAACCATATGGTATATTTGATTTTTTAATTAGGCCTAGCTTGGTCAATGATAACTTTATTGGATTGGAGCTATAAATATATAATGCCATCTCACTGGTTAATTCCAGAATGCTGATATTCGCCAAATGTGATTATCTTGACTCCCACCTAGTCTTTTTCCAATATTTTTGCACATTGTACCACATATAGAATAGACTAAACGAACATGCTGAAGGAGCGACTATCTTAGCGAGACATCACACAGGAAAATATGAACTTTGGCTATTGGACCTACATTTTTGTTGTAGGTAGGAACGGACGAGCATTCGATACATACGGCCATTATGTTCATTTTGCATGTGTAGCCTATGTCAGTGTTAGAGGTCACATAATATTTATGTTTGGTGGCAGAACGTATATAATACACCTGTTGGGAACTCCAGTGGTACATATATGATATTTGGTTTTATGTTTGGCTCCATAAGATTGGAATATGAGTTTTAAAGCATATTTAAATGGGCTGTCCAGGACTGTTACACTGATGGCCTATCCTAAAGCTAGGGTTACACAAGCATATAATACTATCTCATCCAAGAGAATGGGGTCATTTATGCAAATCACATTTTGATCAAACTGTGATTAGAGTTTGATCAGAGCCTGATCATAGTGTGCTACAATTCCCTCAGATGTGGAGAAGATGGAGAAAAAAGATTCTTTATCTTCTCCACTTTGTAGGTCTGTGGAGATCAGAATTCACTGAGATGACATCCGAGAGAAGTCCAATGTTTTCTACGCACTCATTGACTTGCATGGCCGACTGTGATCTGAATATGGATCAAACTTGGGCATGCTGTGCGAGGAAAAAAAATGGACATGCGCACGGCCCCATAGAATAACATTGGTCCTTTGCTTTCCAATGCTTGGTAGGATCGCACTTGCACTGAACATACCGTTGTCTGCATGAGCCCTTAGGGTAGGTCATCAATATCTGATTGGTGGGGATTAGGGTTGAGCGACTTTTCTTTTTATAGGATCGGGTTGGGTTTCACGAAACCCGACTTTTTCAAAAGTCTGGTCGAGTGAAATCGGCCGATCCTATAGAAAAGTCAGGGTCGGGGTCGGCCTAAACACGAAACCCAATGCAGTGCATTGGGTTTCTAATGGTTCCCAGGGTCTGAAGGAGAGGAAACTCTCCTTCAGGCCCTGGGATCCATATTTAAGTGTAAAATAAAGAATCAAAATAAAAAATATTGATATACTTACCCTCGGACGCGCCCTGGTTCTCACCGGCAGACTTCCTTCCTAAGAATGAGCGCCTGAAGGACCTTCGATGACGTCACGGCTTGTGATTGGTCGCGTGAGCGGTCACATGGGCGTCACACGACCAATCACAAGTCGCAACGTCATCTTAGGTCCTTCAGGCGCTGATTCTTAGGAAGGAAGGCTGCGGATTAGAACCAGGGTGCATCCGAGGGTGAGTATATACCTATTAGGAATATACTCACCCTCGGACGTGCCCTCGGACGCTTCCTTCCTAAGAATTAGCGCCTGAAGGACCTTAGATGACGTCGCGGCTTGTGATTGGTCGCGTGACGCCCATGTGACCGCTCACGCGACCAATCACAAGCCGCGACATCATCGAAGGCCCTTCAGGCGCTCATTCTTAGGAAGGAAGGCTGCCGGTGAGAACCAGGGCGTGTCCGAGGGTGAGTATATCAATATTTTTTTTTTTATTCTTTATTTTACACTTAAATATGAATGCCGATACCGATTCCCGATATCTTAAACATATCGGAACTCGGTATCGGAATTCCGATTCCAGATCAGAAGATCGCCGACCTCATGGCCAACCCCACACAGGGGTCGGGTCGGGTTTCATGAAACCCGACTTTGCCAAAAGTCGGCGACTTCTGAATCTGGCCGACCCGTTTCGCTCAACCCTAGTGGGGATGCAGCACCCGGTATCCCCGCAGATCAAATGTTCCCAGTGTTAGCGGCAGCTGGATGTGTTAAGTTGTAGAGCTGCTCAGCACAATTTTGTCAACCTTATGGTGGACACAGCTGGGTACTGCACATCCGTCTTGTATTTGGATCAATTTGGGACAGCTGTGCAATACCTGGCCACAACTCAGCACATCTGGCTGCTGCCAGCACCGGACACAGCTGATTGTCCTGGGTGCTAATCAACAATTCATGAGATATCAAAAATATTATTTGCACTTTTTAGTATTGTAGCGGTATGACTGACTTGAACATTTGCAAACAACTAAAAAATAAAATATATCCCATGGTAGAAAAAAATCTTGCCACACAAAACTGTAAAAACTTGTCTCCTCTGAAGTGGAGACTAAAGTAAACAGAGTAGAATGTAACATTTCATACCTTGGAGATTCTGAGACTTATCTGAGGACACAGCATCGCCCCAGGATGTGTGCAAGATTCAACTTATTCTTACATTTACATAGCTCTCAATTTTATTTGGCACCCAAATCTTAGTACACACACGCCTAACATGGCATTGTTGAGGGAGACATATGTTTGCTCAAGTATATGTATTTTGTTCTTAACTGTGAAGTCCTCAAATCTTGTTACTTTGTACCCTGCAGTCTTTCAATTACTGCCTCAGATTCTTGCAGTCATATTTTTCCTTGCCTATGTTTGATCATAAGCACAAGCTTTTGTCCTTTACTGAGTTAGCATTCCTGCATGACATATGGCAGAGGCATACGTTATTTACTATAGTAGCAGAGGAAGAATGTTATAATTGCAGTGAAAATTAGTGCAGTTGTGCAGAATATACTGCGGGGAGGGTACGCCAATGGAAAATGTCATAGTATTTGGATTGCTGAAAACTAATTAAAGATCTGGTATTCTATCAGAATTCCATAGATCAGATCACTGCGCATGAAATGTACTAGTGGAAAATACATTTTTGACAGATACATTATGAGAAAATACATCAAGGTAAAGAAAAGGATCACCTAAACACATTTCTACATACAATTGTTACATTGGCTGGGGGTCCACTAATTGGGTGTGACTAGAGATGAGTGGATCAGGCAAAAAAATTACAAATTGCCTCTTCCGTGTTTTTCCCCCCCAGGAAATTCGATTCGTGGAGAATAACTTAATACAATAAAAAATAACGGAACCTTGCTATGCATCTCTCCAGAACCCAGAGCCCAATGAAGCAACATATAAAAAAATAAAATACTGATATCTACCTCACCAATCACCTCTATGGCCATAGTTCCTCATCATCACCCATCCAGTTCTCAATGCATCTTCTGATTCCCGCTGCTCACGCTGAAATACCCGGGTTTCGCACAGAGCCAGGACTTCCAGCTTAGATGAAGCCTAAGGCTAGGGTCACATTGCGTTATGTGACCGCGTTTAACGGACTACGTTACACCGCGGCATAACGCGGTGTAACGTAGTCTGTTAACGCTGCCATTGCCTGTAATGGCGAACGCATCGCTAGCGCACACACACATTGGGAGTGCGCTAGCGATGTGCCGTCATTTGAGTGATGGACCGCGAATGCTGCTTGCAGCGTTTGCAGTCCGTTCCTCGCTAGCGCAGATCGGGGCTAACGCGATCCCTTTTGGGACATTGCGTTAGCGCAGTCCGTAGCGCTATGCGCTAAATGGACTGCCCTAACGCAATGTGACCCTAGCCTTAGGGCATGACTTTATGAAATCACGATTTGGACCATGATCTTGTGAGTACATGAACAGAACCTTTCTGGTTTCATCAGAGCCAGAAGTCCCGGCTCAGTGTGAGAGGCCCTCGCAATAAAGCGTGAGCCATAGGTATTAGAAGATGGACCAGCCAGGTGACAATGTGGAGTGGAAGGGCCAGAAAGCAGAACAGTAACAGTATAAGGATTTTTTTGCTTAACCTTGTGGTCATCATTTAGCTAAATCCAGTGATTTACAAAAATCATTTGCATTTTGGATATTTGTAAAATTCGAGTAGCTTTCAATACCATTCAAATTTAGTAACTCATCTGTAGTTGTTACTATTCTAATGCCCCATACAATATATCATGATCTTATAAAATGTATATAAAAGTAAATAAATGTAAAATGAATAAAAACAAAGTGAAAAAACAAGAAAACCAAAGAATGTCACCACAAGCCTAAACCACAGATATGCGACCGAAAAGTGTATATCAATTATATAAAAATTATTGCAGCAGAAAGATGGAGACAACTGAAAGACTGTATGTAATTTTGTAATTTGGTGCTACCTGTAAATGAGCTGATAATTTGTCATCACTCAATACACATGTGGTTAAAGGAATTGTCCATCTTCAGTTAAATGAACCCCAATCACTGTAGAGTGACATAATTACGAAACACAATACATAGTCACCCTCCCTAAATGCAAGGTTGACTCCCCACTGATGGTTGAGTTTCTATGTTTTGGCTGCAGCAATGACGTCTCTTTGACCATTCACAGTTATGGCAAACCACTAAACTCAGCTGCAGTGCCCAGGTACACAGCACAAGCCTCGGCAGTGATGCATGCTGCTGATGTGACATCACCACTGCAGCCAAAACACAGACCAGAGCAACAGTGTAGAGTTGAAGCAGGACACGAAAAGGGTGAGTACCTGCTCTTTTTGTTATTTTAGATATTCTACAGAGTTTGGGATCCACTTTTCTGACAGTGGTCTACCACGTTAATGACTGTCACTAATTTATTTTTGGAGTTGATTCCAAAATGACTGCATCTTCTCCTACAGCTGGTGGCATCTATTTCATATCATTTGGCGATCATTATTAGAGACCAAAGCATAATAATAAAACAGAAGAACTTACGGAATTCACTAAGCTGCATAAAAATGTTCCTTTTTTCCAAAATTAGTGCATATCACTGGAGAGAGTAACATGGTGTGGGACTGGTTAACAATTAACAGCCAGTCTTCGTTCACTTACGCTTCCGATGATAATGGCTGTTATCTAGTCCCACGCCATGTAACTCTCTACCCTGATATGACTATCGCCTAGCACATACTTCTATTTTTTAGAATTATCAAAGACCATCTACACTTTTAGAATCCTTAAAAGTTTGTTGCTACTCTTAGAAGAAGCCACTTTGGTAAAACTCATATGAATGAAAAAAGTAAAAAATAATTGGCTATGTGGTCATTGTTGCAGAGTCGGAAAAAGTGTAATTTTGTATAAATATATGAATGAAGCCAAGGAAAAATAGTAACATATTCCAAATTATTAAATTTAAGAGACTGAATGTTGGCAGATGGCTATAATAATTGGGTTTTTATGGTTAAGTAACCAAGGCTACGTTACAGCCTCGACACACGGATGTGGCATAGTATAGGTACTCATTGTCTTCTTTTACATCTCTTCAGTGAAACCTCTCCAAAAGAAAACCTCTTAGACAAGACAACCCCTTTGTCAAGAATATATTTTCTGTGAAAGATGATTACCGTATTTTAGTAATATACAGTATGGAATTTCCATTTCTTTGAGAGGGCTATCTTTCTGTAAAGTTATTTTGATTGAATTTTGGGTGGTAGTTTCAAAGAGATGCCACTGAATGATTACATTTCTCTATGAGTAGACGATAGGGAAGTCTTCATACCTTTGCAGTATCTTCTACTTCATCTTCATGGACTGAACTGGATGGTGAGGGTGTAGCAGATTTGCTTCCTGGTGGCGATGGGGAATTGTGTGCAACATTGTTTCCCCCAATATTTAAGCCAAGCTGAGCGCTGAGTTGTGACTGGTTAATTGTAGTCAGTTGACCATGCTGCATCATTGCCGCCTGTCGGATATCTTGAGGCTGGACTCTTGGTCTCATAGCTGCCATTTGTGTGTGAGAAGAATATTGATTCCTGTCTGAGTTCTGCAAATCCTGCATCTGATCAAACAAAAGAAGGTTATGAAAATCACTCCGGTGTACGATGCACAATGCGAACAATAGAATACACGCAATTCAATTACAAACCTAGAATGTTACCACTAAATTGCCATGTTTATTCCCCTTTTTTTACTATGCCATCATTTTGTTTGCACTTATGGCAAATTGCTTTTATTGAATGATATATTAGTCTCAAGATGAACTTGAAAAATTACGTGTACAAAAATAACTTGTCTGGATAATATGCCAACAATATATTACATGTCCACGTCTACAAGCTGCAGCTATACATTGGAGAAGATAAAAAAACAGCTGAAAATTCTATAAAATGGCAAAATAAACACTATTCTCTCATTTTTTGATCCAGCTTTGATGCTCCCATGCTTCTCCTGGTCTTTGTTTGCAAGTGGTCAGCATCTGACCACTGCAGGCAATCAGTGGTTGCATCTTTCTTATGCCACACTACTGGCATATTGGCTACTAGTGGTGAGGCCAGTAATGTGGCATATAACTCCTTGAAAACAAAGACTGGAAAGAACATTCAGTTTGTCAGTACTGAATCACCAGAGAAAAGAAGTGAACTGTTCATTTAGTTATTTAATACCATTTGCCGCTTTGAAAAACATGCATAACCCCTTAAATTATTGTCAACAAAGCCTTTAGTGCAGAATCACTGTGAGGGTGCATGCACATGAGCATATTTTATGGTCTATGTTGAATGTCTCAATTAATGACCCAATCGCTGGTCTTCTAACCTGAACCAACAGTCACAAATATACAAATATATGCATATGATGCTATTAGCTCAGTTCAGGAGACCTGACGGGCATAGTGGCCCAAACACATATCATAAAATGTGGTCATTTGAGTTCATCCTTGTACTTCGATTAAAATGGTTGTCTCATCATGTCAACCCATTGAATATACCTATTAAATAGAGACGGGTTGATCGTTTCACAAGATTCTACTCCATCGGCCAGAAGAACAGTCTCTGGCCACTGAATAGAAGGATCGTGAATCCCTTACCTTTCATGATACCTGGCATGAATTTTGGTTAGCCGGGCTTATGGTACGACATCATCATTGCTTCATGATATACATATGATATTGTACTAGCCCAGCTTATCAAAAGCTGTGCTAGGGATCCCTGAATGTAAGGGATTTGTAAGACTCTAGTGCAGCAAACATTACTGACCTGGCCAATGGACCTTAGACCCATGAATCAATCTGCATATGGACATCACACAGTATGACAGTCCACTTAGGACCCCCTCTATAAGGCAGATTAACACTGCAAAAAACATCTTCTTTTGCTACTTTTCCTTCATTAATACTGTACATAGACAACCATACATTTGAAAATGTTTTATTTTAATTGAGCTACAAATTAGATGTTGAAGGTGATTTGAGGTAATGCTTTTTCTCTACGACTTCATTTAACAGATGTCTCAAGGGGACATTTTGTCATCAGAATTCTTCAGTAGTGCAGCCTCAGACTTTGACTTTGGCCTGTGGGTTCAAGCACTCAAATATTTTCTTAAATTTTCCAGCTACAAAAAATTCAGGTTGTGTCTTAGTTAATGTAGTTTTTAAGTAAGATAGATGTATACTGCTTGAATTTCTTCTGAGGATTTTACTAGGAATATTTGGCATAGAACAGAAAACCAATCAAGTTAAATATATTTGTTCAAACTTTCCTGTCACCCCAAAATTTCACCTAATAAAACAAGGCATTTGCCTTTGGCAAAAACAAACTATTCTATAAATGATTTCTGCACTCATTATAATCATTTTCTACCTACACATCATCATAAACCACTCACTTTCATATCTACTTGAGAGAATTGCATTGCATGAATACTATTAAATAAATCTATATCTGACCAAGGAAATACATAATGTATCTCTTGCAATCATAGTTTAGTCAATGAGCAATTTAATTACAATATTCCCCTTTAGATTGGAAGCAATGACATTTTCATAATTGTAAAATTATGTTATAGCGCAATATATTTGTATGTGTAAAAGGGAAATATAATGTTGAATGAATTGTACTGCTTATTAATTTTCTTACAGTAATTAGGCATCAGATGGATCCAAAAAGGATAGATGTATTTACTGCAGCCTTGCAGCGCTGGGGTCCTGGGTTCAAATCCCACCAAAGACAACATATGCAAAGAGTGTGTATGTTCTCACTGTGTTTGTGTGGGCTTCCTCCAGGTTCTCCGATTTCCTCCTACACTACAAATACATACTGATTGGGAACTTAGAGTGTGGGGACAGCCCTGATAATGTCCACAAAGTGATGTGGAAATAATGGTGCTAAATTAGCAACTAAAATGAATAAAAATAATTACATTGCTCAAAAAAATAAAGGGAACACTTAAACAACAAAATGTAACTCCAAGTCAATCACACGTCTGTGAAATCAACCTGTCGAGTTATGAAGCAACACCGATTGTGAATCAATTTCTCCTGCTGTTGTGTAAATGGAACAGGCAACAGATAGAAATGACAGGCAATTAGCCAATCCCTATATAGAAGTGGTTCTGCAGGGGGTGACCATAGACCATTTCTCTGTTCTCATCTTTTTTGGCTGTTGTTTTGATTACTTTTACAATTTATCATTGCTCTCATCCCTAGAGGTACAGAGGCGGTGTCTACAACCCACAGAAGTTGCTAAGGTAGTGCAGCTCTCCATGTGCTACCCAAAGGTACCCAGACTGCTATTAGGTACCGGGATGAGATCCTCAGACCTATTGTGCAACCATGTACAGGTGCAGTTGGCCCTCGGTTCCTTCTGTTGCATGACAATGCTAGGCCTCATGTGACTAAAGTGTGTCAGCAGTTCCTGCATGATGAAAACATTGATTCTATGGACAGGCCTGTCTGTTCCCCCGACCTGAATCCAATCAAGCATATCTGGTACATCACGTCTCACTCGATCCACCAATGCCACATTGCACCACGGACTGTCTAGGGGTTGACTGATGCTTTAATCCAGGTCTGGGAGGAGATCCCCCAGGAGAACATCTGCCGCCTCATCAGGAGCATGCCTGGGCATTGTAGAGAGGTCATATAGGCATTTGGAGGCCACACACACTACTGAGCATCATTTCTTTGTCTTGAGGCATTTCTACTGAAGTTGGATCAGCCTGTAATTTGATTTTCCACTTTGATTTTGCGTATGATTCCAAATCCTGACCTTCAAGGGATATTAATTTTGGTTTACATTGATCATTTTTATGTTTTATTGTTCTCAATGCATTCTACTATGTAATGAATAAAGATTTACAACTGGAATATTTCACTCAGTGATATCTGGGATGTGGTATTTTAGTGTATATACACTTAAGACTTTCTCTAAATAAAATATACATTATGCATATAAGTGAAAGTTTCAACTTAATAGAAATATGAATATATTATAAAACTGCACAAATAGCAAATTCCTTAAAAAGCAACAAATAGTTTTTGGAGAATTTAAATTTTGCATCAGTATAATGTAGTGTTTCATCTGTGCCAATTTTGTCTGTGACCGCTAGGCAGTTTCACGCCTTTGTTGCGGGTGATGCTTGACAGCATCAATCCTATTTTATGGGACTTCTGGCTCTGGCCAGTCCCCAAGCTATGGGGTTAATCCTGTTAGTTTGGGTTTCTTCATGTTATCTGCTCTGGGTCAGTCTGCTGAATGTATAAATCCCTGAGGTGAAAATTGCCTCTTCAGAGAGAAAGAGGACTTGAAATCTATAGCGCCACCTGTGGGAAGCAGCAATTCTACAAGTCACAATCAACCCTTTATCGAGTCTTGCAATATGACTTAGGATAAAAGCCAAATCCGAATCTCAATTTGCAGACATGGTGTTTCGCGATATTGGCCTTTCTCAGTGCAAACTATGAAAACTGATTTGGCTAGATGAGAAGCTCTGAACTGAGGTCTAGAGGGTAACATTTCTCCTTGTGGAGAGTGACATACCAGCTCTGGCATGTCAAGGTAAGGAAGCTTATTCACCATGCAAAGCTCCTCTGGGAAATGTAACATGCAAATTAATGAGTCATTTACCACTTCCAGTCAATGTTTGCTTCCTGGCTTTACCTGTGTTCTGTGTATTTGTTGGTTCATCCTGATTTATTCTATTTCCTGACCTCAGCTAGTTTATTGATGTTTCTCCTGACGATTCTCATACCTCCTTGTTCTGACCCGGCTACGCTTCTTACCTGCTTTCGCCACCTAACAGCTGCTGACTTTGTGACCCTAGCCCATGGACTCTTGTGTAAATCCAGATCTTTGCATAGGGCTTAAGGGTCAAGGACTAGGAATAGGATATCTGAGCAGCAAGTGCCAATTCTGTTCATGACAGACATTTTTGAGCTGCCAGGTGACCATGAACAGTGCCTTTGTGACACGTAAGAATTGATAAGTTGTCATATAGTACCTGTGCCTGTTTATTGGTTCGTAGTGATGCATCGAGGAATTTAATTTTTTCTCAACTATTCTGCACATCAAAGGAAGCTTTCAACGATAAAGGTTTTAAGAATGTACTAAATAATCTCTGTAGGGGTCTATAGGGGTCTTCTGGTGATACAGTGATCACAGAATGTCCTACTGCTTGAACAGCCTGCGTTCAGTACAGGGGTATCCACTGGTATTCATTAGTATCCATTGCACCAACACCATACAGGAACTGAAGCATGGGCATAGCCCACACTGTAAACGGTATGAGCATGTAATGGAAAGCCATGTTGGGTCCTCCACACTGACAGACCATCTTCAAAAGGTTGTATCAAGAAAACAATAAAATATTGCACTGTATGGGCTTAAAGGCTTCATGGTCTATTTGTCCTGATAGTTCCGACTAGGCAAGTATCACATTTTCAGCAATTTAAATGAACAGATGGCAAAAAGATTGCTTCATTGAGACATGATGTTTAAATTATTTGACTTAATGCTTCATATTTCTAGCTTAACATTTTAGAGTGAAGATCTACCAAATCTTTTTCATAAAAGTACAGTTTGGATGAAGAGTATATTGTTATTTTACAGATATGGTTGTATTTACCCCATATATAAGTTAACAGCGACATAAATACCACCTGTAGGATATATTCCATTATTGTATAGTGATGTCTGGAGAAATAAAGAGAGTAATATTTACAGCCAGAGGACATGATGTGCTATGTACTAAAAATACACATTACAGGCCGTAATAACTACAGTAGTGGATTTCAGCAATTACTGGTTACTATATTATTCTCTGATTAGATCACAACAATTATGTATAAGGTTTGTCTACCATTTTGCTACTTGTGGCTAAATAAATTTCACGTTTTATCGTATCTATAATATTACAGGCAATTTGCTGTCAATAGATATTTACATATGTATATATGGAAGAGAGAGATATACCCTTTTATAAGGGATCTATATTTAATAAAAATGGTTGCCTGGGTATACATCACTGATGACCTATATGACACTCAGCACCCCAGCTGTTGCTAGCTCTAGTGCCACTGCTGCATTCAATGTGCCCACCTACAGCTAAGCCTAGTGAATTCACTTGATACTATACTGGAGACCTAACAATCTGAAAAAGAGCTGATCGACAGTAACAAAATATGATCTATCCAAAAATATTTTTTGCTTGAACAATCCCTTTAAGTCTTCCATTTTCATATTCATATAGATCTTAGAAATTGTCCCCCAAAAATACATATCGATCGTTCTTTACTTGCAAATATGTATTCAAGAGACTGTGAATGAACGTTTTCCTCCCAGTTCTCCTGCATCAGGAGATCTGCTCTGCGGCAGATTGCCAAATCCTGTTGTGATCTCAGCTCAATCACTTCAGTCTCTGTGTGTCACTCACCGTGTAGGGTTACTAGCCTGTAAATTCACAGCAGCCGAACAGAACAAGCAGTGTATAAAAATAAATACACCAGTTTTACTCGCAGCCAAATATGTTCACTTGCAAAGCTATCATTATCTCTGCCTCTAGCAGACAATCTATATCAAAACAGTTGTACACATAAAACTCTAACTACATCTTGACTGAATCTTTTTTGATCCAGCTGTTTTACTGAATAGCAGTTGGTGAACAGAGAGCAAGAACATGGGTAGCCCTCGGGCCCTGCTTGCTAATGTTACTCACCAGCTGCTGCTTTCTATGGTGTTAGCAGGCAAGACCTGGATGAATGCCAGCTCCAGCAAGAGCGAGAGACAGGGAAGCATCATTGAAGCCCTTTCATTTACCCCTGTCTGTCAACGCTTGACACTGAACATTGTTGAGTACTGTCCCTAAGGCTACGAAAAAGATCATGGCAGAGCTGAACTGTGATCAGACTGGACCCGACTGTAGGAATTAATTGCTCTGGGGGAAAAATCTTTGACAAATAAAGAAAAGTAAAGCAGTTCTAATGTCTGTCGTTACAGGTGATTTATCTTTCAAACAGGTGACAGACTGGGTAATCCATGTGTAATTATAGGGCCTACAGTGGGAAGTCTGCTACGTATGTAACTGAATGGACAATGCAAATGGATTATTTTAATTTTCACCATTTACTATAGAAGGATAGAGCTCAGCATTTTATTCCTGAAGGGGAAGTTACTTTATTGTCCTAACGAAAGACAATTATTTTAATGTATAACGTTCCAAAGGAAGAATCGGCACTTGTCCACAATTCAATGTATTATTCTCGAGAGACGTTCCGGATAATAAATAGGTCAGCAGGATAGGGGTCGCAGAAAAAAGAAAAATGGCATCATTTTAAATATAACTATTTTAATGGTGTACCTGTCCTCAAGCAAAAAAAGAAAATGTCTAGAAGCAATCAGATGGATGGACGGTATGGCAAGAAAAATGGGTGCGTGACAAGGGGTTAACTGGTTGACGTTCGTGAGTGATGGATAGGTGAGCTCCCTGAGAGAGTTATAAAGGGAAGAATACCAATATAATTCAACTTTCCTGGTTTGGAGCCCATTGTTCCTCCATCCCACTCCCATAATGCGTTTATAGAGGCAAGAGTTTGCTGATTCTGCTTTCTTATATTCCACAGCAATCACTGTCTCCATTGGGGCTCACAATCTACTTTTAAATATGTTTTTGGAGTGTGGGAGGAAACTGGGGAACTCAGAGAAAACATGCAAACATGGGAGAACATACAAACTCCTTGCAGATGTTGGTGGGATTTTATCCCAGGACCTCAGCACTGGATAAGTCTTGACAAGAGGCTAGATGATTATTTTTTACGTAAGTAGGCCACATTGTGGGTATAGGCACATATTGTTTGGCAGAGTACTACAGTCATGCTCATTGTTATATGCACCTCTCAATTTTTTTCACAGACTGTACACTATCTTCATAAATAAATGGAAGTGCACCAAAGTTATATCCTCAGGGTTTTTTAATTAGTGGTTAAAAGCAATACAACAAACAACATTGTTTTTCAATGCACATGTTGCAATTTCAAAGAAGAAGCAGAATAAACAGCATGTGCATAAAGGCACCCCTAATTAAACTTGGTTCCACACCCTCTGGCATTGATGACATCTTCAAAACGTTTCTTGTAGCCATCAATAAGCTTCTTGCACTTTTCAGCTGTTATTTTCTCCCTCTCTTCTTTTGCATTTTGTACAAGCTCTTGAATGTTTGCAGGGTTCTTTTCCCAATGGCAGATTTCAGATCACCTCAAAGAGTTTCAATGGGATTGAGGTCAGGACTCATTGCTGGCTATTTTAAAAGAGTCATTTTTTTATTTTTCAACCATTTCTGTGTACTTTTGGATGTGGTCTTTGGATCATTGTCTTGCTGGAGGACCCATGATCTTCGACTCAAACCAAGTTTTCGTACACTGGGTAGGACATTTTTGGCTCTAAAATCTCTTGATAAGTCTCTGATTTCATGATTCCTGAAGTATGGTGAAGGTCTCCAGTACCAGACGCAGCAACCCCACCCCAGTATGTATCCTCCACCATGCTAAACTGTTGGTAGGGTGTTAATTTCCTTATAAGCTTCATTTCATTGTCTGTAAACAAACTGTTGCCTTGCATTTTCCAAAAAGCCATATTCTTCATACATCTGTCCACAGAACATTTTCACTAAAGGATTGTGGCTTTTCAAGGTACTCTTTGGCAAAGATCAGTCACTCCTTTTTATGTTTTTTCTTCAACAATTGTTTCTTGCTTGACCTTCACCCAGAAAGCTCTGCTTGGTTTAGTTTGTGGCGTATGGTACTTGTTGAAACCATGACCTCGACTATTTCAGGTTGGCCTTCAGGTCTTTGAATGATTGACATGCTGTATTTTCCACCATTCGCACCAACCTTCAAAGACATCTCTTGTCAATGTTCCTCTTTCCCCCACGTCCAGCGAGGTTCTTGATAGTTCCATGCTTGGCAAACTTCTTAGTAACATTGTGCATTGTTGAAACTGGGATACCAAGGTCTTTGGAGATGGCCTTATATTCTTTGGAGTCTTCTGTTTGCTAATAATAGCAGTTCCGATGTCCTCAGACAGCTTCTCTGTCTTCACCAATTTAACAAAGAAACAGGGCCTACAATGTGGCTTTTTTAAACACTGAAGTCATCATTCGTTGGCTAATTCATGTCACATGATTACCGAAAATTAATAGCAGATGATTCTCATTTGTGATTTACCACAGGGGAGTCAAAAAGTGTTTTCATACTAATTTAATGTAAAGGGTGCCAATACCAGTGTCACAGCAAGATTTAGGTTTTTCTATTTTTCACTCCCATTGTTTTTTGTTTTAAACTATTGTTTATCATTTGCTCTTTTTGCATTGAACACAAGTGCTTTTCACTTGATTCATTTTTTTCAGGAGATATTCCACATTATGTACTTAAATTTCATGGATGCCAATAACGATGAGCAGGACTGTATCACTGGTGGGGCTAAGGTTTCATGGAATGTGAAACAAAACAGTTGAAACTTGATGGACTTCACCCAAAACATAAGATGAAAAAAAATCAAGGGAAAAAAAGTCAGATCACCATCCATGAAAGAATCTTCATGGATTTAGGAAGTGTTCGATGCACGGATCCTCGAGGCTGGCATCCACAAGCAAACAATGTAGAAAATGTAGAAAAAGGTAATGGAGTCCAGCACTGGAATCATAAAAACTCAGTTCTTTATTGGATCAACATTAAAACCATGATTAAAACAAGGCAGATGAGACACGTGAACCTTACGCATTTTGGACGTGAAGGGCTTATTCATAGGTAGGTTATGTGAGACTTTCTGTCCGAAAATTGTAAGGTTCACATGTCCCATCCGTTTTGTTTTAATCATGGTTTTAAAGTTGATACAATAAATACCTGAATATTTATGATTCTGGTGCTGGATCCCCTTACATTTTTCTAAAAACAAAAAAGAAGTAATAGATACGCACAATATTCCTGTGTTTCTAATAGATACTGTTATGATATTGGATTCATTTTTCACATCGAATTGCTTTCAATGTAGTTCATATTAAATTTGATGTTCTCCTTTATTGACACCAAGTAAGCACATGTATAGTGGTTGATATGGGGTTCTGAAGAAAAAACTCATGTTGAATCTGTTTCCAATCCATCAATATATTACTCCTACATCCTACAGGTACTAGATTACCAACATAGTAACTGAGAACTGGAGGTCAAGTGCTATTCTAAAAGGGTATTCCCAAAAGTTGAAAGTGATATTACGAGGGTGGGTGGTCGATTGCTTTTGCAAGAGTTTCTCCTGCATAATAAATAATAATAATAATTTTATTTATATAGCGCCAACATATTCCGCAGCGCTTTACAAATTATAGAGGGGACTTGTACAGACAATAGACATTACAGCATAACAGAAATACAGTTCAAAACAGATACCAGGAGGAGTGAGGGCCCTGCTCGCAAGCTTACAAACTATGGGGCATTTACTTATATAAAAGTTTTGGCATGAGCCAATACAAAAATGAAGATCTTTTGGGAATTTTACTGTGAAACCCTTGAGTCAGGCTTTGTGGACTAACATTTAGTCAAAAACTTTCTTGAGTACAGGAGGTTATCCAAGAAGTATCGTTTCTCCTTGCGGAGATCGACATGCTAAGAATGCCGAGATGAGGAGACTTAAAGCCGCTTAAGTCTCCTCTTCTCGGCATGCTTAGCATGTCGATCTCCGCACGGAGAAACAATACTTCTTAGATAACGGTCTGATGCCTCTCACACAGCCAAACCAGATCTACGCTTTGCACTAACAAGGGGCAGTACCCCGAAACACAGTGTTTGCAAATTGAGATTCTGGTTTGGCTATTATCCTAAGTCATGTGACAAGGCTCGTTAAAGGGTCAACATTGACTTGTAGGATTGCTACCTTCCAATAGGTGGCACTAGAGTTCTAGCTCTCTTCCTCTCTGAAGAGAGATAAGTTGCATAATACAGGAGAAAATTCAAATCACCCTAAAGAAACTCAAAAGTACTTAGAGCAATAAAACTTTATGCAGTTAACCCATACACTACATCACTGAATAGTAATGCCAACAGTAATACTCCCACCCCACTGAAACACTGTCTTTTTTACAATTTGATCTCCCCTCTTTTGAACTTTATTGCCAAAAGTAATTAATTTTTACTTAGCTTTTAATTATATGGGCTAAAAAATGGCAGAATGTGCACATATTAAAAAAACCCACAATGCTTACGTGTTTTAGGTACGATTAAGGGTTTCTCCAATTGGAACGCGTAAGCATTGTTTTTTTTAATATGTGCACATTCTTTTATTTTTTTGTCCTAAATGATTAAAAGCTAAGTTTTAACTACTTTCCTTTGGTTCTGAAGAACATCCCATTTTGTCCATTGAGAGCTATTTGATCTGGAAGGTAAACCAGTGCATACTCCGTGCACAACACCCAAACCACAGACTGTCTACCCTGGAAATCTTCTGGGATACTTATCTCTAACACATAAGTGGTGAGCTGAGCTGACACTTTTTTCTAGTTTTGCAATTAATTTTAAAATTGTGTTTTTTCGCTGACCAATAGTGTACTTATCGAAACCATAAAAAATACTCTAAATGAGGAAAGCGCAAAAACAACTAAACAGGAATCAGAAGTTCATCGCTTTTTGTTGAAAAAGGGAAATCCTGTTTCAAAATGTAAAGTTAGGAGTATCTGTCATGTCCTACAATCCTCCAACACTATTTTGATTATACTGAGCTTTCTTTGAAAAGTATAAATGGACTTTGATCTTTCTTCATAAAATATATTTGCTGGAGGGGTTTTCAACATAAACTCTGAAGATAGCACACATCTCCTTCAATACACTTAAATATAAATAAAAGAGCATACAATGTCATTTTCCTTACAGTGCCTTTTATGCTTTCATGTTTTATATGAAAGGTTAAAGGTCTAAAATCTAATCAAAAAAGTCCTTGACTGCTATTCACCTTCATTATATTAACATTCTCCTTAAACTAACATGATCACGGGCAGTTATTAAAAGGGTTAAAACATATTAAACGTCAAACAATTTCCCTTGATTTAAAGTTCTAAAAAAGAAACAGAATAGGCTTTCTTTCTGAATTATTTAAATCTTTACTGACTGATCGGTGAACCGTGAAATTAGAAAAATGTCGTTGTTAAAAGGACTCTGTTCTTATAAAACTTTAGCTTAAAACTATGAACTTAAGGCCATTCGAAGAAATGGGATTTCATCCATAATACATGCTATTTAGAGATTAAAGGTTGCCGTAATTAAAACTTTCTCCTGCAAATAGTAGATAATATATTATTACACAAGGAATCTCTATGTTTAGCTAATACATTTGTATAGCAGTTTTGTATTATTGTAACTGTGTCCACTAATTTAGCTGCTCGCGTCAAGTAATTAGCATCTGAAGACACTAATTTTACCACATGTAGGTAAATAATGAGCTAATCTATTAATTATTCTCTCTCTCTCCCGTTTCTCTTAAACTAATTTTAATTGTCAGGAGAAAACCAGCAAACAGTTTGCTGAGTGATACTGGAATTAGCTGATTGATTTTCATATTGTTAGAGTTTATGAAATGTGCAGATCATTTACCCTTTACTGCAGGCGCTGATGTCAATAAAGACCCTTGTTTACTTGTAGATTATGGTATATTAATAAATGTTAATGGTGAACCATATGTATTGAGTTTAATCTCAATAAGCAAGATAAGAATTAAAAAGCGTAAATTTAAATGATTTTATAGGCCCCAAAATTGTTTGTCTCTTCTCGTACCTCAGGCCCACAGGCCGTCTATGGCCCTTAGTGACCTTTTGTCAGGCCTCTGGATAGATTCCTTGGAAATGCAGTGCTTGGGCCTGCAGCTGTATTTTGATGGCCACTGGCTTTTTAATTTATTCTTGCGCAGTGAGCATGTGCACGCAGAGTTCACTACTGATTGCTGAGGTGTATGCCATTACAGAATACATTCTGACACCATTGCCAGAATTATGATGTACTTTGTGGGCGGAATTAGAGCACGATTAGTACGGAACCTGAAGGATGGTATATACAGTGGGGCAAAAAAGTATTTAGTCAGTCAGCAATAGTGCAAGTTCCACCACGTAAAAAGATGAGAGGCGTCTGTAATTTACATCATAGGTAGACCTCAACTATGGGAGACAAACTGAGAAAAAAAAATCCAGAAAATCACATTGTCTGTTTTTTAACAATTTATTTGCATATTATGGTGGAAAATAAGTATTTGGTCATTAACAAAATTTCATCTCAATACTTTGTAATATATCCTTCGTTGGCAATGACAGAGGTCAAACGTTTTCTGTAAGTCTTCACAAGGTTGCCACACACTGTTGTTGGTATGTTGGCCCATTCCTCCATGCAGATCTCCTCTAGAGCAGTGATGTTTTTGGCTTTTCGCTTGGCAACACGGACTTTCAACTCCCTCCAAAGGTTTTCTATAGGGTTGAGATCTGGAGACTGGCTAGGCCACTCCAGGACCTTGAAATGCTTCTTACGAAGCCACTCCTTCATTGCCCTGGCGGTGTGCTTTGGATCATTGTCATGTTGAAAGACCCAGCCACGTTTCATCTTCAATGCCCTTGCTGATGGAAGGAGGTTTGCACTCAAAATCTCACGATACATGGCCCCATTCATTCTTTCATGTACCCGGATCAGTCGTCCTGGCCCCTTTGCAGAGAAACAGCCCCAAAGCATGATGTTTCCACCACCATGCTTTACAGTAGGTATGGTGTTTGATGGATGCAACTCAGTATTCTTTTCCTCCAAACACGACAAGTTGTGTTTCTACCAAACCATTCCAGTTTGGTTTCATCAGACCATAGGACATTCTCCCAAAACTCCTCTGGATCCTCCAAATGCTCTCTAGCAAACTTCAGACGGGCCCGGACATGTACTGGCTTAAGCAGTGGGACACGTCTGGCACTGCAGGATCTGAGTCCATGGTGGCGTAGTGTGTTACTTATGGTAGGCCTTGTTACATTGGTCCCAGCTCTCTGCAGTTCATTCACTAGGTCCCCCCGCGTGGTTCTGGGATTTTTGCTCACCGTTCTTGTGATCATTCTGACCCCACGGGGTGGGATTTTGCGTGGAGCCCCAGATCGAGGGAGAGTATCAGTGGTCTTGTATGTCTTCCATTTTCTAATTATTGCTCCCACTGTTGATTTCTTCACTCCAAGCTGGTTGGCAATTGCAGATTCAGTCTTCCCAGCCTGGTGCAGGGCTACAATTTTGTTTCTGGTGTCTTTTGACAGCTCTTTGGTCTTCACCATAGTGGAGTTTGGAGTCAGACTGTTTGAGGGTGTGCACAGGTGTCTTTATATACTGATAACAAGTTTAAACAGGTGCCATTATTACAGGTAATGAGTGGAGGATAGAGGAGACTCTTAAAGAAGAAGTTACAGGTCTGTGAGAGCCTGAAATCTGGATTGTTTGTTTCTGACCAAATACTTATTTTCCACCATAATATGCAAATAAAATGTTAAAAAAACAGACAATGTGATTTTCTGGATTTTTTTTTCTCAGTTTGTGTCCCATAGTTGAGGTCTACCTATGATGTAAATTACAGACGCCTCTCATCTTTTTAAGTGGTGGAACTTGCACTATTGCTGACTGACTAAATACTTTTTTGCCCCACTGTATATCCAAATGGCCCTTGTCAGAAAAAAGGTACCCTCACCTCTGTTGTAACGAGTCCCCAAACTACTTTGTTACCTTTGTTTTTCACTCCCCTTCACCGCTATATGGTCATTCTTGTTGTTTGTTGTTGACATCCTAAACTTCATGCTAGCTCTCCCTACATGCCTCTAGACTACATTTCCTAAGAGGCAGAGCAGCAGCTTTGCACACTCACTGCCTGTCTGGAGTGCTCGCTTAATCTCTGCCGCAGCTTGTCTCCGTACTTTCTGTCACCTTGCGGAGCATGCTGCACGCCTGTTTCTGCTCGCGCTGCCGGAGGGAAACTAACTGTTGCTTCGCACGCTTTTAGCTCTGTTTCCGGATTAAACATGCCCCCTCTTCCTGAGTCATGGGGACCTGTCCAGTGCCCTATTCCTTCCCACAGGCAACACAGGACGCAGCCTTGACAGTTCCGGACCCAGCTCAATGCAGGCACTTGCAGTCCTGTCTTCCTCCTTACAGCTCCGTAACTCAAACCCTCAGTGCCTGTCAACTTCATCTACAAAGAACCATTCTGAGACTCCTTTACCGTCTCAAGATGGATAATTGCTGTACAGACAGTTTCTCCTTCCTAACATTCTTCTCACTTTACCTACTATGCATTTTCCTGAGATTCTTCTTCAGTCAGTAAAGTTACAGGTGCTGACACTCGCTCCACATAGGGTCAGTTTACTGTAGTGTAAAAATCTGTCACATACAGTAGTAATTTATTCAAATGTAATAAGCACTCTTGAACATCCAGCACAATCCGGTTTGGCTAAAGTCATAAGGTGATAAGATTACTTGTTCTGTTTGGAGTCTGCAATATGATCTCCCTTCCTGTTAAACTTTCTGAGGATCACAGACCACATCCCATGACATCACCATTAAGAACTCACTGTAGAGCTGCAGACTGATCCATTCAAAGCACAGATAGAAAATCTCTGGGGTCTGAGCTTTGATCGGACCATAGCATGTGACATTGTTATGCATTGTTAGCCCTGCAGCCAAACAGCAGTCATTAAGGAACTACTGTGCTCTCATCTTCTTTGGATGTCTAAGGTACATCCAAAGGAAGTGAGAGCACAGAAGCCCATTAGCGACAGACTTGAGCAACTCGACATTGACATTGTTAGAACGGCACCAGTACGGAGGGTGAGTATATGGTGTTTTTATTTGACATTATGGAATATAGTATTTAAGAAAGGGTTGACTAAGTAGTGGAAAAAACCCTTTAAATAAAGAAAATTAGTTTTTTTCTAATAATACAAAATCGTAGATGAAATCAACTTAACTGAGCAAACATGACTTTTATGTAAATGTGGTTTAAAGTCAAGCCTAATTTTTATACTTGATTAGTAAGTTTAAGGAAGACATAAACCCATAAATCTGTACCAGTTCATTTAATTTCAGTTGCAATTTTCCCTTGTATTAAGGAGCAATTGAACATTTGTGTCTAAATATACCTTACTGTATTACAGCATGGTGGGATCACTTGTAATCATGATGTCATAGTATTTTGCTAACATTATTGGTATACTTATAACTTAATAACCCCTTTGATGCCTTAGTAATAAAAAACCATTGATTTATTTCATGCTCGGAGTGTAATCAGACAGGAGAGTTGTACATTAACCATATAAAGAAATGATACAGGTTAATGTGTAATTATTCATACTTTCTTCAAACAAGAGTTTGATGAATCAGCTGGTTCTTGGATGAATATAGATAAATTACTTTGGTGTCAGATGGCACTATCACCATGTGCACAGTACCATGCAAAAACTAGAACAGTGATGAGGCTTTGATTGAAAAGCTGCCACTGCACAAAATTTTGCTTGTGCAAGTACAAAAGAAGTATCCGTCTGTTCATCCATTCATATGATGACATCATGTCTCATAACTTATCTGAAACACGATTATTGAAGTGTTTGATGAGCGAGCTGGAAGTAACTTCTCAATGTTGAGTGCTGCTCTAATGTACTACATGTAGGAGACCTCCTGGCGTTAAGTAGGCCAGGCATATATTTATCTCTTTGACCCTTAAATTGTACATACCATGAAACTTTTTTGTGCCAACATATTTTTATCCCTATATGTAGCAACCAATGTGCACTGACCACCAGGTGAAAAAAAGGTGCATATGAGAATTTTAATAGGGCCTCTAATGCTATTGTATTTTCAGTTTATCATCTCCACATGAAAGAGAAATGGAGGATTAAAGAAAAGCAGCTGTTACAATAAATACTTGTGTTAACATTCAACTCTGTCTTGTATAGTTCCCCCAACAGGTAACACCCCTATGTTTATTTATTAATTTATTACATTTCAAGAAGGAATAACAAAGGAATGAAACGATGCAGAGTTCTAACAAAAGGGTTTCCAGAGTTATTGTATTATAAGGGACCCAAGTATTAACTAACACAGACCTATCAGGAGGACTGACAGGTCCTCTTCATATTTAATATATTCATTCGCTAATTTGAATACATTAGAGTGGAAGCTGGATAGTCCAAGTAATTTTGTTCTTCTTTTCTAGATGAGATTTACAAAAGAAGAAATTTACTGCTTAGATTTTGTGACCTTTTTCTTTAGTCTACTCAAAACTTAAAGGGGTATTCCAGTTAACGCAAACTATCAACAATCCACAACATAGGTGATAACTAGTAGATCATGGGAATTAGACTGCCTAAAACCCCCTGTCAAAGGGGCAGAATTACGCATTTGAATGGAGATGAAAATACAGTCCACCTATCTGGAGATCTCTTTAAATAGTTTTGTCAAATATTCACAAAATGTCATGACCAGTAGAAAAAATGTACTTACTAAAAAGGAGACAATTATTCAACCATTGGCCTCTGCATCATGGTTTGAGCACATATCTGAAGCCACAATCGGTCCGTTGTATGATAAATCCTAATAGTGCCTAATGGATTCTTCTGACTTACAATAGAGCTCTTTGGGCTTTCTTTGGGTTTTCTATGATTCTTTTTAATATTGGTGCTAGATGCTGTGCTATTTTTGCTGTAAAGCTTTACAACCTAGCTGATGCTCATATGAATGCCACTTTGAAGACCAAATATCAACTCAAACCCATCTTAGCACAGCCCTATGTAAGAGCTAAGAGCAAATGACCGGTTCTAAATAGATCTAGGGAGTTCTACTTTGACTTCACACTGGTGGTTTAGGCTACTCTCAATGATATCCACACAAAGCATTGGCAGCAGGCATCCAACTGTGTCATTACTCTACATCACAGGTTAAAAGAAACTCTACGTGACTCCAAACATGTAACTGACATGTCTCTGTTCCATTTATCTATGATAAAAGTGCTTTATCTATGTAATACTGATGTAAGTGACCAGCAAATGGTAACATATGGCTGAAGCTTAGAAGTGCTCATTTTAATTGAGTCATTTGAGAAATGCATTTGCAACCTTTTAAGCTCAGCGCACTAATGAGATTTGTGTATGCAGAATCATCCTTCACATAAAGTACATTTCTATAAACTAATACGGTCTTTTTACTATTAACCAAAATTGGTCTTCTTTGAATTTGTCGTTGTTACTCCCGATTCCGGAATTCAGAATGTTGTAATGTGCTTTTAATCTCCCAAATTGCCATGTTGACAGAAACATTTCTAAATATTGGCGATGTGAATTAGGCAAGTCAATTAGATTTTGGAGATGATGATTGGCATGACAAATAGTGGATATTCAAATAATTCACAGCCAAGCAAACAATGAATCTTCTTCTAAGCAAAGATTAGATGAAACTTCATTTATCCTGTGTGACCAGCGAGCAAAGGTTGGGCTTTAATGAATGGAAAGTAGCGTTGAGGTCAGATTTAAAAGCCTCCCATGCTGAATGTCTGACATCTCAGAACATTAAAACAGCCAGCATGGTAATTATTGTTTTGGCGGTCAATGGAAGTCAGTCTGTGGCCTCACGAGTATAAAATAAGCATTACAATACAAAGATAAAAGAGACAACTCTTATTGTATTTGTACTATTGTTGTACCCAAGGGGATATAAACTCTTTATAAGTGGTATATTTGTGAAAGAAAAAACTATTTTGGGCAGAGACCATTGTTGTTGTTCATTTTAGTTAGCACTGTATAATTAGTGTAGGTGCAAGCCCCTATTCTTAAACATGTCTTTATTGGAAAGCAATCACCAAAAAATGACCTATTAGTTAAATCAGGTATTTGCGATACATGCATTTAAAAAATGTTAAAAATAATTGTGATCATATGATCTTTGTAAAAAAAAAGCTAAACTTGTAATCTTGCAATTTTCACTGGCTACTTTTTAGACTGAAACGTCTTGTTTTTGCAGGATGAGTTTTCAGCAAGCAACTCATTGGCAGGATTACATGTAACACCTCTATGCACAACTGATATGGAATCCACCAGTCACAAAAGTTAGTCACACTTAACCCAGCGCACTTCACAATGATATGGATGGGGTATGATCATTAAAACCATGGGCATGTGTTGTTTCCTGAAACAATAGGACGTTAGAGTGTTAGGTGTCGAGTTCCCGTTGCTGCACAGGGGGATTCTCGAACCATGTCTGCTGCGGTCTCCCATTCTCCTCCAGCCACAGTGGAGCCTGCTCAACGGAGACGTCGGTCCCAGCGTCTAGCTCAGGCTGGTACTGGATGACTAGTTACTACTGCCCTTCTAGGCTCTACCTTTGTAGTCAGCAATGTTCAGCAGCAAGCAGGTCTTTCTGGGACTAAGTACTGCTTTTCCCATACTGAGCATGCCCATGGGATGACCTCCCATTGGAGGTCGGGGACACATGCTTAGGTCCTGTTGTGGTTCCTTTTGGACCACTAGGAAGGTCCTTGTCTGCTGAAGCTATAAAATGTTTGCATGGCCGCACGGCCATGCGCTAGTATCAACCTTTGTTATGAGCTTTGCTGCTTTAGTGGTCATGTCTGCATGAGGTCAGGGTGGGCTGAAATAAGCCCCTAGAATACCGGCACCTCCGATGAAGAGTTTTGTTTGTTTTGATTCAGGGCTTGGCTAAAATAAGCCCCTAGAATACTGGCTCCTCCGGTGAGGAGTTTTGTGTGCTTTGCTGACTGCGTGACCACTGGTTGCTTCTGCTCAGTTAGGTAGCTGTAATCCTCTGTGAGGTTAACAGGGCACAGCGTTCCCCTATCTATTTGATTCTGTGAAGTAACAGAGTTCGCTTATACCGCCATATAGTGCTGCCAATTCTAGCAGCAGGTTACTCTCCTGCATGGTGGACCCCGGGTTGGGAACACACCATATATCTTCCTTTATATTATTTGGTGTGTTCTGCCAACCCTAACATACACTTTAACTCAAAATGTTCTAACCGTATTTGAATTGAAGTTTTCAAAACTAGACAACCCATTTTATGTCAAGACTATTGCCTACACAGGGCAATGTGGAAAAGGGCATCTTCAAGGAATGAAAAGCCGCAAACAATGTGTGGCATGATGTGGATATCATATTTGTCATATTTATATGGTTGTAAAAATAAATAGATAAATAATAAGATTGCTGATCATATAAAAATATGTCACATAGACAAAAAAGGGGAATATTAATGTGAAAGCTAAAAAAATATATATATTAAAAAAATATGTATACAAAATATATATAAAAATAATAAAAACAATTTTTTTAGTTGTTATATAACCAGTGTAAATAGTGGATAAACAAGGAAAGCAAGTGAAAAAGGAGGTGAAACACTGCTAATCAATATGAGAGTGGCAAAAAATATATATGTTAGTTTTAAGGAGAGACATGTCAACAACGTCCTTGGCCGATTGAATGCCAAGGCCGCATTCGCTGCTGATGCTATCGCCCGCTCTATCGGTCACACCATATATAAACCCTCCGTTTTTACAGGACACCACCCCCTGATGAAGGATTTCAATCCGAAACGCGCATCGGGGTATGCGCGTGTCTGTTTTTCTCCAAAGTCCAGACCCTTAAGGTATACTGCCCCTTAAAATTGTCCGTATACAATTAAGGGATTTTTTTTTCACATTAGCACTTTTGCACTTTCATGATCTATTATGGATCCAGAGTAATGACGGTATTATAGCATATATATTTTTTGCCACTCTCATATTGATTAGCAGTGTTTCACCTCCTTTTTCACTTGCTTTCATTGTTTATCCACTATTTAAACTGGTTATATAACAACTAAAAAAAAGTTTTTTCATTATTTTTATATATATTCTTTATATATATTTTTTAATATATATATTTTTTCAGCTTTCAAATTAAAATTCCCCTTTTTTGTCTATGTGACATATTTTTATATGATCAACAGTCTTATTATTTATCTATTTATTTTTACAACCATATAAATCCTTGGGTCCAGTTTCAGATGAATTTTTAATCTATTTTTTTTTTCATTTGCCCTTCTATACATACAAATATATATATATAAATATATATATATATATATATATATATATATATATATATATATTAATTGGAGTACTTGTTCAGACATGTGCACATGTTTTTTCTGTAGTATACTGTTTGCCAATGTTATTAAATAAAGGCATTTTTTATACATTTTTGTATAGGATTTATTTATATATATATATATATATATATATATATATATATATCAATTGTTCTGCATTTATATCCATTTTTTGAGTCTTGTTTGGTTTTCTCTTTTGAGTGGTCTCCACTCTTTTTTTACACTTTGTGGTTTTCACTGTGGTGGGGTAATTATTAATAATAATATTATTATTATTATTCGTGTATATGCATATATATCCCCTATATATCCCCTATACAATCTTTTGGTATAATCTGGTGTATTCCCATCTAGTGTTTCTTTCATATCAATTGAAAAAGTTCTGTCCCTGGGGTAAAAATACATTTAAAAAAGCTCAGAATGGTATAAACAAATTAAAGAAATGCTCACCCATACCAATCCCTCACAGATCCAGTTGGTCATTGCTTTGTGGTGCCAACCCAACACACATAAAATCACTGTGAATCCTGATCATCCAATTATTGGTTGCAGTGGTGTCCCACTCCAGCCAGTAACTGGCTAAACAAACATTTCCACTGTCAGGACAGGACTAGCAAGGAAAAGATGCATAGTAAGTATGATTGTGGGTGAGAAATTCTCATCTCTTGGATAATCTTTTAAAGGGATGGTACCGCGTTTGTAGATCATTAATAAATCACTGTAATGTAGCATAACATGCTGCTATAACCAAGTTTTAAATGCACGTGAAACAGATTACGTGTGTAATATGAGTTTAAAGGGCAGCACGGTGGCTCAGTGGTTAGCATAGCAGCCTTGCAGCGCTGGAGTCCTTGGTTCTAATCCCACCCAGGACAACATCTGCAAAGAGTTTGTATGTTCTCTCCGTGTTTGCGTGGGTTTCCTCCCACATTCCAAAGACATACTGATAGGAATTCTAGATTGTGAGCCCAATCGGGGACAGTGATGATAATGTGTGCAAACTGTAAAGCGCTGCGGAATATGTTAGCGCTATATAAAATAAAGATTGTTGTTTAAAGAAGGCACTGGGGGCTGACATCTTGGTTTCACAGCAGTTCACGACACTATCAGTGTCATTTTACGGCACCCCATGGACATAGGAGATAATAGACCAGCGCTGACCCTATCTCTAACATTGTAGCTGCTTTAGCAGTGAGCTGGGCACGCCTCTGTGGGCTGCACAACTCACTGCTGTAGGTGTGACTGGCCGCCATTTTATAATAGCCCAGTGCTATCTGCCAAGCTCCACTTACTTTCTATTGCAGGAGAGAAGCACTCACTGGAACCGGAGGATGGGGAGTGCGGGTGATTTATCTCCATGCTCCTCTGTACTCCAGGCACTGCACTGCACGTCCTGGGCAGACATCTTCTGCTCTCACAAGCTGCCCTCCCTGTGTGCTTCTCCTGCTCTGTCTCCGCCTCCTCACACACAGTCCCTGTGATCTCTGGTAAGCTGCATTCACAGCCTGCCTCTCTCTCTGCCATACAATGTATCTCTCCCCTCCCTCCACAATGCCTGGCCATTCTCTGCAGACCTGGATCTCCTCCTTCTTATCTTACTGAGGGAAGAGTCACAGACAGCTCTGCTCAGATAATGCTGCTCCATACATAAACACCACATGTCTTCACTTTTCCTCCAGTCCACCATGCTGCTGAGCCCACTGTGTTCAGCTTTTTTGTAAACTCTGTAGCTGTGTTTCTGATGCAGTAACTGCTGGTGATAGCAGATCACAGGGCAATCACACACAAAATGGCTCTGCCCTGTGATGCTGCTCTTCATTCTGCCCCAGGGATATTAGACCACCCAAAAGGGGAGGGAAATGGTGATGTCAGCAGTTACTGCCCCAATTTTCCAGCAAAGAGTAAAGCTGGTAAGTCTTACTATAGCTGCTTGAGGTCTAAAACGGAAGATGCTCCCCCTAGTGGTCAATATATATATTTGTAAGAAAATATATATTATTTTTCATATAGAAATGTTTGCAAACAGTGCAAACATTGCATTAATACATTTTATTTACTATTTTAAGCTTAATTTCACAAAAAAACAAACTACAAAAAAACTGGTGGCACCTTGCCTTTAATGGGAGTTTTCACTATAATTTTAAACATAATAGTGGGAATTAAAGAGAAAAACAGAACCATATTTACCACCAGAATTTATCTGTTTTGCCAACATCCTCTGCTTGACTAGAAGTTATATTTTGACGGACTAGAAGTTATATTTTGTCCACTAGTCACCTGACCTTGCAGTCAATCAGTGTTCTTAGTGGTCAGGTCACTCTTGGTGATAACATCGATGTTTTTTGTCCGACTGACTATATCAAAGTAGCAGCGCAGGAGCAATATGAAGGCAAATTCTGGAAGTAAGTATAACTTATTTTTGCCTTTTTTCAATGATTTTCCACGGGTAAATTAAAAATAAAGCAAAAAAATACCCATAGAGAAGACCTTTCACTGGATTTGTCAATCAAACTGAGTACCTCCTCCAACTGGTGTTGCTCTGCTGATTCTTGAACAGTTTTTCATTTTGTTCTAAGTAACTTCATTCCAAAGTTACGCTCACTGGTAAAACGATGCATATCTTCCCTTCACCTGACTGGGCGTATACCACAGAACTTCTATGTGGTAGTGGCCATGTTATGATGGGTCAGCACCAGAGCAGATAAAGCAAACTCTCATAGAAAAGCACTGTGGTATATGCTCAGTTGGTGGAAGAGAAAATTTGCACCTTAAAGTATCAGGGGCATAACGTTGGAATGGAGGGGCATGAAAAAAATAAAACGGTTTCATAATCAGTGAATCACTATCTGTTTAAATATAAAAATCTAATGTAATTTCCTCTTTAACCCTTTCAGGACCCAGACATTTTTTCTTTTCTGCATTTTTATTTTTTTTGTCTCTATCTACAAGAACTATAACTTTCTTATTTTTCCATCTACCTAGCCATATGAGGGTATTATTTTTGCAGGCCAAGTTGTATTTTTTCTACTATTTTACTGAAAAATAAGATAAAAATCCAATTGGGTTAAAATGTTGAAGAAAACTGCAGTAAGATGATCTGTCAATATAGTTCTACAAGTCAGTACTTTTATGACGATTTAACCTAAAATATTTTTTTTAAATATTTTATTGGTGAAAAAAAATCAGAACCTTGTAAAAAAAATTATCTTGTCATTTTCTGAGACATATAACTTTTTTACTTTTCCACCCATGTACCTGTGGGAGCTCGTTGTTTTGCATGCTGAGCAGTACATTTTATTGATACCATTTTGGGAAGCATAAAACAGTTTGTTCACTTTTTATTGTATTTTAGGGCGCCATCTGAAAACAGCAATTCTGGTATTTTAATACTTTTCTTCTTTTCAGTGCTTAACATACAGTTTAAATAATTTTATATTTAATAGGCCTGACTCTTTTGGAGGCGATTATACCAAATTTTTACTTTTTTTTTGCACATTTTTAATTTCTTTACTTTTAAAGGGACACTGTCACCTGAATTTGGAGGGAACAATCTTCAGCCATGGAGGCGGGGTTTTTGGGTGTTTGATTCACCCTTTCCTTACCCGCTGGGTGCATGCTGGCTGCAATATTGGATTGAAGTTCATTCTCTGTCCTCCGTAGTACATGCCTGCACAAGGCAATCTTGTGTATATATATATATATATAGTGACAGGGTCACTGGCACTGAATGTGAGGAGAGATGTCATGTCTCATTTTGTGGAAGTCATGACAGCTCTGGTTCTGCTTTAATTTAAATGTGGTTTTTCCTTTTGGGTCAGCCAGGGATAATGTCAGTTTCCTTGCTGACAGCTGTTGCATTTGCTGATCAGTTGATGTGCGTGGTGACCACTCCCACTATCCTTTAAATAGTTACCTGATGCATCAGCTGGCTGTTGGTGATAGCTATCTATGTAGACTAGCCTTGCAGTTGCATCTCACTGGTGTCAGCACTGAATCTGCTTATGTGGATTTCCTGGTCCTGTTTCCATATCCTCTGTGGTCTGGAGCTTGGCAGCGTAGTCTGTAGCTAATGTTGTGTATTTACCTTGTCTGTCTCATGCTTGTCACTATTCCCTGTGTTTGTACTATCTGCAGTGGTGAGGCTTGCACCCTAGCTGACCAGTGCATTAGCCAGGGCATTGTGAAGTGACAGTTATGGATGAGGTACATGATGGCGGTGGGGGGAACGACCCACTTAGGGTGTTAGGGGAGTGTAGGGACAGGTTCAGGTTGGAGCTCAAGAGGTGTCCCATCCCTCATTCCCTATTGTTAGGGCCCACCTCTCACCTTTACCATCCTGCTGTGTGTGTTCTGTGCTGTTCACTGAACCAACCCCTGTTGGGTTCAGACAGGAGATATGCATCACGGAGATTGATTTCTTCAGTGATCTAGAAACCCATTTGTTTATCTTCAGCATGCTATGTTCTGAGTTAATCAGCCATGGATTATAAGGGATGGGTTTGTAGGTGAGTAGGTCAGAGATGGACTTGATGCCTACTCACCATATCTCCACCTCAAGGGTGTGGCTGGATGTTAAATGTACAGCCACTTTTTTTTCTCTATGTTGTATTTTGTAGAGGGGAGTCTCCAGACAGTGGCTCCAGAAGGAGCTGAAGAAACATGGTGGTCTAAGTGGGCGAACCCCTCAGAGTACCTTGCTATATAGTAACATAGTAACATAGTTAGTAAGGCCGAAAAAAGACATTTGTCCATCCAGTTCAGCCTATATTCCATCATAATAAATCCCCAGAACTACGTCCTTCTACAGAACCTAATAATTGTATGATACAATATTGTTCTGCTCCAGGAAGACATCCAGGCCTCTCTTGAACCCCTCGACTGAGTTTGCCATCACCACCTCCTCAGGCAAGCAATTCCAGATTCTCACTGCCCTAACAGTAAAGAATCCTCTTCTATGTTGGTGGAAAAACCTTTTCTCCTCCAGACGCAAAGAATGCCCCCTTGTGCCCGTCACCTTCCTTGGTATAAACAAATACTCAGCGAGATATTTGTATTGTCCCCTTATATACTTATACATGGTTATTAGATCGCCCCTCAGTCGTCTTTTTTCTAGACTAAATAATCCTAATTTCGCTAATCTATCTAGGTATTGTAGTTCTCCCATCCCCTTTATTAATTTTGTTGCCCTCCTTTGTACTCTCTCTAGTTCCATTATATCCTTCCTGAGCACCGGTGCCCAAAACTGGACACAGTACTCCATGTGTGGTCTAACTAGGGATTTGTACAGAGGCAGTATAATGCTCTCATCATGTGTATCCAGACCTCTTTTAATGCACCCCATGATCCTGTTTGCCTTGGCAGCTGCTGCCTGGCACTGGCTGCTCCAGGTAAGTTTATCATTAACTAGGATCCCCAAGTCCTTCTCCCTGTCAGATTTACCCAGTGGTTTCCCGTTCAGTGTGTAATGGTGATATTGATTCCTTCTTCCCATGTGTATAACCTTACATTTATCATTGTTAAACCTCATCTGCCACCTTTCAGCCCAAGTTTCCAACCTATCCAGATCCATCTGTAGCAGAATACTATCTTCTCTTGTATTAACCAGATCATTAATGAATATGTTGAAGAGAACAGGTCCCAATACCGACCCCTGCGGTACCCCACTGGTCACAGCGACCCAGTTAGAGACTATACCATTTATAACCACCCTCTGCTTTCTATCACTAAGCCAGTTACTAACCCATTTACACACACTTTCCCCCAGACCAAGCATTCTCATTTTGTGTACCAACCTCTTGTGTGGCACGGTATCAAACGCTTTGGAAAAATCGAGATATACCACGTCCAATGACTCACCGTGGTCCAGCCTATAGCTTACCTCTTCATAAAAACTGATTAGATTGGTTTGACAGGAGCGATTTCTCATAAACCCATGCTGATATGGAGTTAAACAGTTATTCTCATTGAGATAATCCAGAATAACATCCCTCAGAAACCCTTCAAATATTTTACCAACAATAGAGGTTAGACTTACTGGCCTATAATTTCCAGGTTCACTTTTAGAGCCCTTTTTGAATATTGGCACCACATTTGCTATGCGCCAGTCCTGCGGAACAGACCCCGTCGCTATAGAGTCCCTAAAAATAAGAAATAATGGTTTATCTATTACATTACTGTTAGGAGTCGAGTTTCCTCTGCTGCACAGGGGGAATCTCGATCCGTCTCCGCTGCGGTCTCCCATTCTCCTCCAGCCGCAGTGGAGCCTGCTCAGCAGGGACGTCGATCCCAGCGTCTCGCTCAGTCTGACTCTGTGAGAAGAGTTACTGCTGCTTCTCCAGCTTCTGCCTTTAAAGCCAATACTGGTCAGCAGCGAGTGGACTTCTCTGGGACTAAGTCCTTGTCTGCGCACACTGAGCATGCCGAGGGCAAGATCTCCCATTGGAGATCGAGGGTCATGTGCTCAGACTCTGCAGCGCATTCTATTGGTCCTCTTGGCAGGTCTTGGAAGGGCAAAGTTTCTGTGGCCGCTTCCTGTCCTGCAGCTATATAAACTGCGCATGACCGCACGGCCATGCGCTAGTGTACAACTTTATACGTGTGTTTGTTGTGAGTGCAAGTCGTCCTTTAAATACCCCTACCCTACTGTATGTTTGTTCGCGTATGGTGTATGGCTGCTATCTAGCGCCCGACTTAACACTCAACGTGTCACACACGTGTCAGCGTCCTCTGCTGTGACCGCCAGTGCGGCGCCACGTGCCTGTGTGCGCTTCCTGACCCATGTCTGGGTACTTAGTGGTGCCTGCCAGCACGGCACAGTTTGCACTTCGGTGCCTCTATTGTATATACTTTTCACACCCAGTTGTGGTGTAGTGCCAGCAAGGGTCTAATCGGACTACTATCCCTGTTGGGGTCTAGTTCGCTGACCACTTGCTCGGGGTCTATGTGCGGTACCGCGATCCTGTGACACAACAGGATCGCTTTCTTCACGCTGGGTGAGGTTTAACCCACGCGTGTATACTTATGAGTACCGCCATATCGTCTGTCATGTCCTAGCAGCAGGTTTCACCTGCACGGTGGACCCCGGACTGCGAACGCATCCATTACATCTCTCTTGGTGCGTTCCGCCAGTCCTAACATTACACTAGCGCCAGGGTCTGGCTAGTGATGACAGACATACAGCAATCTCTGCGGCATATCCAGCAGCTGGAGGGTAGGTTGGCGGCTCTCGAGAGCGCGACCTCAGCTGTGGATGTTACTGCAGTAGCTGTACAGGCTGCCAACGTGGCTGCAGCTACTATGTCCATTGCCACCCCTGTTCCGACATTATCTCACCTCCCGCTGCCAGAAAAATTTTCTGGTGATAGCAAGTTTTGTAGGGGATTTGTGAGTCAGTGCTCTATTCATCTCGAGCTCCTGGCTACACGTTTTCCCACAGAGCGGGCTAAGGTGGGATTTATTTTGTCTCTATTGTCGGACAGGGCGTTGGAATGGGCTACGCCGCTGTGGGAGCGTGGCGATCATGTGGTGCAGAGTGCGCCGCTGTTTCTGAGCGCTCTGAAACAGGTCTTTTTAGGACCTCAAGTCACCCATGATACTGCGCTCCAATTGCTGGCATTAACTCAGGGTGAGTCCTTGGTCAGTCATTTTGCCGTCCAATTCCGCACCTTAGCATCTGAGCTGGATTGGTCGGATAAAGCTCTTATCCCCATATTTTGGAGGGGCTTGGCTGACCACGTA
Source organism: Ranitomeya imitator (assembly GCF_032444005.1). Classification (NCBI taxonomy): domain Eukaryota; kingdom Metazoa; phylum Chordata; class Amphibia; order Anura; family Dendrobatidae; genus Ranitomeya; species Ranitomeya imitator. Next base: position 436,882,122 of record NC_091287.1, read on the forward strand.
AAGGACGCTCTGGCCACTAGGGAGATTCCTGCCACACTGGAGGAGTTAATAACTGTCTCCACTCGAATTGACCTCCGTTTTAATGAGCGGAGGTTAGAGCGAGCCCAGTGTAGGCAGAGGTTTCGGCTGGCTCCTACTTTTGCCAAACCTCTTGAATTTCCAGTCCTGGTTCCTGAGTCACATGAGGCCAGGGAGGTGTCACAAGCAGGATCTAAGTCCCGGACCGCTTGTGCACTCAGGGTCTGTCATGTTTGCCAGCAGTCAGGACATCTAGCCACCAGATGTCCTCAGCGGTCGAGGAAACGTCAGCGTCTAGTGGTAGTTGGTGGAGGTACACTAGACACGGCGACGTTTGCCTCTAAGTTGTCCTTTAAGGGGACAATTACTATTGGCTCATTTTCCCACTCGGTAGAGCTCTGCGTGGATTCTGGGGCGGAGGGCAACTTCATGTCTTCTGCCTTCGCCCAACGTCACGCAATACCCCTGGTTATGCTTGCTCAACCAGTAACGGTGCGAGTGGTGAATGGGTCGACATTGCCCTCACAGATAACACACCAGACCATCCCTTTTACTCTGTCCATGTCGCCATCTCATCAGGAGATAATTTCTCTGCTCGTCATTCCAGAAGGAATTGATGAGATCCTGTTGGGAATACCTTGGCTACGGTACCACTCTCCTCATATCGAGTGGTCCTCAGGCAGAATTCTGGGTTGGGGTGAATCTTGTGGGGGTAGGTGTCAGAGGGAGTGCATTCAGGTTGCTACTACTGAGGTATCCGCAGATCTATCCTCTCTCCCCAAGCAGTATTGGTCATATGCAGACGTATTCTCCAAAAAGGCGGCGGAGACCCTTCCGCCCCATCGCCCCTATGACTGTCCTATTGACCTCTTGCCTGGTGCTGAGCCTCCCCGGGGTCGAGTCTATCCGCTATCTCTCCCGGAGACGGAGGCAATGTCACAGTACATACAGGAAAATCTGGCAAGAGGGTTCATCAGGAAGTCAGTGTCACCTGCTGGGGCAGGATTCTTCTTCGTGCAGAAGAAGAGTGGGGAATTGCGTCCATGCATAGACTACAGGGGTCTTAACGCCATCACCGTTAAGAATAAATACCCTTTGCCTTTGATATCTGAACTGTTCGATAGGCTTCGGGGAGCAAGGGTATTTACTAAATTAGATCTGCGGGGTGCTTACAACCTGATTCGCATCCGTGAGGGGGACGAATGGAAGACGGCTTTTAACACCAGGGATGGGCACTATGAATATCTGGTGATGCCCTTTGGGCTCTGTAATGCCCCAGCCGTTTTCCAAGACTTTGTGAACGATATCTTCCGGGATATGCTTTCCACCTCGGTCGTAGTCTATCTGGATGATATTCTCATCTACTCTCCAGATATTGACTCCCACCGGAGAGATGTTTGCAAAGTCTTCGACCTCCTACGGGCAAACTCCCTCTATGCCAAGTTGGAGAAGTGCATGTTTGAGCAGGAGTCCTTACCTTTCCTAGGCTACATCATCTCAGCCCAGGGATTGGCTATGGATCCTGCCAAACTACAGGCTGTGATGGACTGGCAGGAACCTCATTCTCTAAAAGCGGTGCAGCGCTTTATGGGGTTCATCAATTATTATCGCCAGTTCATCCCGCATTTCTCAACTTTGGTAGCTCCCTTGGTTGCCCTCACCAAGAAGGGGGCAAATCCTAATTTGTGGTCTGAGGAGGTCTCCAAGGCCTTTATCTCTATAAAGTCACACTTCGCTAGTGCTCCCATACTTCATCGCCCCGATGTTGATAAGCCATTTATCATGGAGGTGGATGCCTCTTCTGTTGGTGCTGGAGCAGTCCTCTTCCAAAAGGATGCTCAAGGTCGGAAGCATCCTTGCTTCTTTTTCTCCAAGACCTTCGCACCAGCAGAGAGGAATTATTCCATCGGGGACAGGGAGTTGCTAGCCATGAAGTTGGCTTTCTCGGAGTGGAGACATCTCTTGGAGGGAGCACGTTTTCCCTTCCAAGTCTTCACAGATCACAAAAATTTGGTGTATCTGCAGACAGCTCAGCGGTTGAATTCTCGCCAGGCCAGATGGTCCTTGTTCTTCTCCCGGTTTCATTTCACCCTCCATTTCCTTTCTGGGGAGAAGAACATTCGGGCCGATGCTCTCTCTCGCTCCGTTGTGTCATCTGCGGAGGAGGAGGAGGAGCCTCGGCTTATTGTCCCCACCGAGAGTTTGAGAACCGTGGCCCCGGTTTCACTGGAGTCTGTGCCCCCGGGCAAGACTTTTGTTCCATCCAGTTTGCGGCCGGAGGTTCTCTCTTGGGCGCACTCGTCCAGGGTGGGTGGACATTTTGGTACTAAAAGGACATCTGAGTTACTGGCGAGGACATACTGGTGGCCGCATATGGCTCGTGATGTCGCGGAGTACGTTCGGGCGTGTGTCTCTTGCGCCAGGAACAAGACTCCTCGGCAACGGCCAGCTGGTTTGCTTTACCCTCTGCCCGTGGCTGACAGGCCCTGGGAGATGGTCGGGATGGACTTTGTGGTGGGCTTACCCAAGTCTCGTAATTGCAACATTATCTGGGTGATCACCGACCATTTCTCCAAAATGGTGCATTTGGTGCCTCTTCCACGGCTACCATCTGCACGGGCGTTGGCTGTCTTGTTTATCAAGCATATCTTTCGCTTACACGGTATGCCAGACAAAATTGTTAGTGACCGGGGTCCCCAGTTTGCGTCTCGATTCTGGAGGGAGCTATGTCGTTTACTCAGTATTGAGTTAAATCTCTCTTCGGCATATCATCCCGAGACGAATGGGTTGGTAGAAAGGGCCAACCAGACCTTGGTCACATATCTGCGACATTTTGTTTCTGCCAGACAGGATGACTGGGCATCCTTGCTACCGTGGGCAGAGTTTGCACTTAACAATGCCGTAGCTGACTCCACCGGTCAGACTCCATTCCTCTTAAATTACGGCCAGCATCCGCGTGTTCCAGTGCCCATGCCTGTGTCTTCCGCTGATCCCAGGGTGGCAGACTGGGCTGTGGAGGCACGGGACATTTGGGATCGCACGCAGGATGCCATTCGGGCCTCCAAGGAGAGAATGAGGTCCTCCGCCGATGTTCATTGGCGCCCTGCTCCGACTTTTGTCCCTGGCGACTTGGTGTGGCTCTCCGCCCGTAACATCAGGCTGCGAGTTGAGTCCACTAAGTTTGCTCCTCGCTACTTGGGTCCCTTCAAGGTTCTCGAACAGGTTAATCCTGTGGTCTACCGCCTGGCTCTTCCTCCACGCTTGGGTATCACCGACACCTTTCATGTGTCCCTCTTGAAACCCGTATACATGTCCCGGTTTTCCGAGTCATCTGCCGGGACATCGGGTTCGTCTACGGACGATTACGAGGTGAACGCTATTTTGGGGTGTAAGGTGGTACGCGGCAAAAAGTTCTATCTGGTGGATTGGAAGGGTTATGGTCCAGAGAACAGGTCATGGGAGCCTGCTGAAAACATTCGGGCCCCACAGCTCATTGCTGCCTTCGAACGTAGCGAGGCCCAAGGAGGGGGGGGTAATGTTAGGAGTCGAGTTTCCTCTGCTGCACAGGGGGAATCTCGATCCGTCTCCGCTGCGGTCTCCCATTCTCCTCCAGCCGCAGTGGAGCCTGCTCAGCAGGGACGTCGATCCCAGCGTCTCGCTCAGTCTGACTCTGTGAGAAGAGTTACTGCTGCTTCTCCAGCTTCTGCCTTTAAAGCCAATACTGGTCAGCAGCGAGTGGACTTCTCTGGGACTAAGTCCTTGTCTGCGCACACTGAGCATGCCCAGGGCAAGATCTCCCGTTGGAGATCGAGGGTCATGTGCTCAGACTCTGCAGCGCATTCTATTGGTCCTCTTGGCAGGTCTTGGAAGGGCAAAGTTTCTGTGGCCGCTTCCTGTCCTGCAGCTATATAAACTGCGCATGACCGCACGGCCATGCGCTAGTGTACAACTTTATACGTGTGTTTGTTGTGAGTGCAAGTCGTCCTTTAAATACCCCTACCCTACTGTATGTTTGTTCGCGTATGGTGTATGGCTGCTATCTAGCGCCCGACTTAACACTCAACGTGTCACACACGTGTCAGCGTCCTCTGCTGTGACCGCCAGTGCGGCGCCACGTGCCTGTGTGCGCTTCCTGACCCATGTCTGGGTACTTAGTGGTGCCTGCCAGCACGGCACAGTTTGCACTTCGGTGCCTCTATTGTATATACTTTTCACACCCAGTTGTGGTGTAGTGCCAGCAAGGGTCTAATCGGACTACTATCCCTGTTGGGGTCTAGTTCGCTGACCACTTGCTCGCGCTCTATGTGCGGTACCGCGATCCTGTGACGCAACAGGATCGCTTTCTTCACGCTGGGTGAGGTTTAACCCACGCGTGTATACTTATGAGTACCGCCATATCGTCTGTCATGTCCTAGCAGCAGGTTTCACCTGCACGGTGGACCCCGGACTGCGAACGCATCCATTACATCTCTCTTGGTGCGTTCCGCCAGTCCTAACAATTACTTAGTTCTCTTAGTACTCGTGGGTGTATGCCATCCGGACCCGGAGATTTATCTATTTTGATCTTATTTAGCCGGTTTCGCACCTCTTCTTGGGTTAGATTGGTGACCCTTAATATAGGGTTTCTTGGGATTTCACCTAGTTATCTTTTGTTCTGCCATCATGCCAGAAAGCCCATGTTTACTTTACTGAACCCTGCTACGCTTTATGCAGTCTCATAATAAACTATATCACTTATATTATATATCGTAATACTACTTTATTGCAGTATATTGTGTAATTGTGGTTCTCCTGTGAAGCTCAGCCTTTGGCTAATTTGTGAATGAACCAGGAAAACAGGTCATTTAAATGCCCCTGTCAGTGATTGACAGCAGCATCTAAATGGTTAACAACAGTGATTGGAGCTAGCTCTGGTAGCTGCTGTTAGAAGCAGATGCTATTTGTGTTAGACACCTGGCATCTACCACATATGAAGTGGATTCAGTCCCTGAGCATGCTCCATTCACCCTGCAGTGACCTGTGACAAAAATTTGCATCACAAGTCACTAAGGAGTGAAATATTGATTCATAATTACGCTGATCTGCTATAGGGGCTAAATTTCTAAAATTGTTGGTTTCATCATTCAGAAATTCCTGTTTTACTTCCTTTTTCCTGTCTGTTTCCTCTAAACACTTGATGGTTAGGCTAGATCTATAAAATTCTATATTTTTACACAGAAATAACTGGGTAGAAAAGGTCAAACTAGGGGGGAAGTTGGAATGGTTTAAAGGCTCCCATACAAATTAGACTAAAGTTTGCCAAACCTGTTGATATTCACATTGGCTGACAGTGTGTATTGGGGCCTCACAACTATCCCCCGAAAGATGATGTTGGGGGAGAAGAGTACTCAGTTTTTTTACATTTTAACAGTCAATACGTTTATTTGGCTCTAAGATATGTTGCTGCCATACAAAACACGGCAGGGCATCCCTGTATTTTGGGGAGCAGGGAGAAATAACTGTCAGCTGAGTGACTGGTGGGTCAATAGCTCTCTAATGTATATGGAGGTCTTAAGAGCCAGTTCCGTAGTAGATAGAGAGGATTAAACATCCAACATTAGGAAATTATTTATTGAGATGACATGATAGAACAGGTGATTTTTGAACATTGGAAAAGCAGATAGAAATTATCCATCTTTTTAATAGCGGTGCATTACATGAAAAGAAATCTCAACAATCTATGTTGAAAAGAAAATAGATACAAGTATACAATTGAGAATGCAATTCAGTGTAATTTGATTAAATTAAAACATTAATAGCAAGAAACCTTTCTTTTTACCCTTCATATTCACAATGTAATATTTTATAGGTAGTTTATTTTCTGAAGAAACATAATTCCTCATTCAATATAACAAGGCTGCTATTTAGTTAAATGGGAGAATCATCATTATTAATGAAAAGAAGAATGACAAAGCAATCATCATCTCAGCAGGGTTTGACGGTAGTATTCTTCAACACAATGCTGGTGCATTGATTTACATGGTTGTTGTTATAGCAGCAATCTGTCATAAGACCGTATTGAACTTTTAGTGTTTTAGTCATTTATATGCTCAGGAAAGAAAATAGAAAGGAATCAGTCTTAGCTTGAATAAGGAATTATAAATAGGTACATAAACACACACACACACACACAAACACATATATATATATATATATATATGTATATATATATATATGTATACAGTAAATACTTCCATATTGCATAGAAAAATGTATTTATTTTTTTTACTATCCAAGGTTCTTTATTATGCTACAAATATATAGTTGCCAAATATGCAGCCAACATTTCAAATCCTCTTTTGAGCTCAGTGCAATGTAAAATTAATGCTATACAGGCAGATTTAGAACATGTTATATGTATTTTTATGACTTATATATACACACAGCCTTTGGACAGGATATGTAGATTTATCTGTACCGCTATATTTCAGTCATAAAGCTAGGTAGGGATAAACAACCAGAGTCTATATTAGTTATTATGACTACTACATTAGCTCAGTTATTCGTTTGAATTTATTTACTATTGAAGCTCCTCATTTCGTCCCATAAAATGGCATTTTCCAGGGCAATATCGAATTTTCTACTTGTAATATTTAGATAACTTATTAGTAAAATTGCAAGCTAAAATAATGCATGTAATTTGCATAATATTGTATCATTTATACATTTTCATGATGAGATCTATTGCATTAGCAAAACATTTATCTTAATCAGTAATTTTAACAAAAGAGAATCTGACATTGAATTATAGCCACATACTTCTAGTAGATGACACTAGGAAGATAGTTTCCTTTCTTCTACTAAGAAAGCAAATTTGCATACAGTCATGGTCAAAAGTGTTGGCACTAGTCATGAGTGAGTATACTTGTTACTTGAGTTTTAACAAGCACGCTTGGGTGGTCTCCGAGTATTTGTGAGTGCTCGGAGATTTAGTTTTTGTTGAGGCAGATGTATGACTTACGGCTGCTAGCCAGCCTGAGTACATGTGGGGGGTGCCTGGTTGCTAGGGAATCACCACATGTATTCAAGCTGTCTTTCCAAAATTACATTGACGTAACAGTCAAAAGAGAGCACAGTCCAATGGGACTACGCAAAATGCACTATGCACTATGCAAAAGATGTCATCTATGTAGCGACAACATAACTTTGAGTGTGTTCTAAAGAGGGGCATTCCATAATACATTTATGAAAGTCTTCCTATTTGCCAACAATAAGCTGTCCCCGTGCCATCTTGCCATCCAGACTCAGATCCCACAATGATCCATGTGGAGTCACATGACACCCACATAAAAACGGAGTTACATTCACATTAGGCGTTGTCGCAAAGCGTCACTTCTGGTCATGTGAACCAAAAGTTGGCAGTCCCATGCACATTAAGGCTATGTGCACACACTGCAGATTCGTGTGCGGATTTTTCCGTGCAGAATCTTAAAAATCCGCAGAAAAAACACCCTGCGTTTTACCTGCAGATTACCTGCGGATTTACTGCAGTTTATGTGTGGATTTCACATGCTTTTTTCACACCTACAGATTCGAATTATGGAACAGGTGTAAAATGCTGCGGAATCTGCACATAGAATTGACATGCTGCAGAAAATAAACTGCAGCGTTTCCACGTGGTATTTTCCATGCACGCCGATTCAGCGATGTCTTCACTGGTAACCAGGGTAAACATTGGGTTACTAAGCGCAGGGCCGTGCTTAGTAACCCGATGTTTACCCTGGTTACCATTGTAAAAGTAAAAAAAAAACACTACATACTTACATTCCTGTCGCGTCCCCCAGCGTCAGCTTCCCTGCGTCCCCCAGTGTCAGCACCGGCCGGCCGTAAAGCAGAGCACAGCGGTGACGTCACCGCTCTGCTTCCCGGCCAGCGCTTACACAGTGCAGGAAAGCTGATGCTGGGGGATGCGACAGGAATGTAAGTATGTAGTGTTTTTTTTTTACTTTTACAATGGTAACCAGGGTAAACATCAGGTTACTAAGCGCAGCCCTGCGCTTAGTAACCCGATGTTTACCCTGGTTACCTGGGGACTTCGGCATAGTTGGTCGGCATCGTTGAACGCGAAAAAGACGCGGAAAAAACCTGGACGTGTGCACATAGCCTCTCAGTTGTAAATCTTTATTCATTACATAGTGGAATGTGCTGAGAGCAATAAAACATAAAAATGATCAACGTAAATCACAACTAATATCCCACGGAGGTCTGGAGTTGGAATAATGCTCAAAATCAAAGTGGATAATGAAGTTACAGGCTTATCGAACTTCAGTGGATTAAAATGAGGTTTTGAACCATGGTTTATCTATGTTTATTTATTCTACAACTAAGACGTTGTTTAGTCCTTCCCATATACTCTAGATTACAATCACATTCAAGTAGATAAATCACAAAGGCTGTGCCACAATTAAAAAATTAATTAATATGAGACTTTTAATATTAATATAAGTCTCTCTGCTTGTCATTGATGTAAATGTTGATTTGATGTAAATGTTGAGCAGCCATGCTTTATAATCAATCAGCATTTACGTTTAGAATTGCTGCACCAAAAAAATCCTTTTAATTCTGAAAAAAGGATAATCCTCCTAGTCTGTTTTAGTTGTATTATTCATTTGATACGTTTGATACAGATCGGGGAGCTACATGATTTTTAAGGGTCATATTCCTCCTGAAAATGACCCCTGGATTTGGCGTAAGGATCACTTTTTAATTATGTACCAAGGTTTGGACAATGCAGTCCTAATTGATTTGAATCATCAGGTTTAGATTATTTCCCATTGTTCTGATGTTTTTTATTAGAATTCTCTTCTTTTTTTTTTTGGAAAGGCATGCTGACTGTAGGGATTTTTGTGTGATTTTCTCTTAAAGGAAACTATCACCAAAAAGACCTCAAAATCTTTATTTTTTAAAAATAGTTTATTAAGACTTTTACTTCCTGTCCTTTCAGAAACAGTTTACAGGAGTTTTCTTATCAGTAATGGTAAGGATGAATTGATAAATCTAAATCCAGGCAGAAAGTGCATCATGGTTTTCTTGTCCTGATGAAGAAGTCTATAGTATTTTGATACGTGTTGACTAAATAAAGAAAGTAAGTGTTAGGGGTCGAGTTACACTCGCTACACTCATCAGGAGGGCGTTAAACTAGAAGAAGAGGGGACGGGAAGAAAAACATTAGACTCGAACAAAGACGACCCAGGAAAACATACTCAGAAGGGAGGTAAGAACATTTCTAAAACAATCCACAGTGAGGAGATTGGAACAAAACAAAATCCTCTGAACTGCATGCTCGCAAACGCCAGAAGCCTGACAAACAAGATGGAAGAACTAGAAGCAGAAATATCTACAGGTAACTTTGACATAGTGGGAATAACCGAGACATGGTTAGATGAAAGCTATGACTGGGCAGTCAACTTACAGGGTTACAGTCTGTTTAGAAAGGATCGTAAAAATCGGAGAGGAGGAGGGGTTTGTCTCTATGTAAAGTCTTGTCTAAAGTCCACTTTAAGGGAGGATATTAGCGAAGGGAATGAGGATGTCGAGTCCATATGGGTTGAAATTCATGGAGGGAAAAATGGTAACAAAATTCTCATTGGGGTCTTTTACAAACCCCCAAATATAACAGAAAGCATGGAAAGTCTACTTCTAAAGCAGATAGATGAAGCTGCAACCCATAATGAGGTCCTGGTTATGGGGGACTTTAACTACCCGGATATTAACTGGGAAACAGAAACCTGTGAAACCCATAAAGGCAACAGGTTTCTGCTAATAACCAAGAAAAATTATCTTTCACAATGGTGCAGAATCCAACCAGAGGAGCAGCACTTTTAGACCTAATACTATCTAATAGACCTGACAGAATAACAAATCTGCAGGTGGTCGGGCATCTAGGAAATAGCGACCACAATATTGTACAGTTTCACCTGTCTTTCACTAGGGGGACTTGTCAGGGAGTCACAAAAACATTGAACTTTAGGAAGGCAAAGTTTGACCAGCTTAGAGATGCCCTTAATCTGGTAGACTGGGACAATATCCTCAGAAATGAGAATACAGATAATAAATGGGAAATGTTTAAGAACATCCTAAATAGGCAGTGTAAGCGGTTTATACCTTGTGGGAATAAAAGGACTAGAAATAGGAAAAACCCAATGTGGCTAAACAAAGAAGTAAGACAGGCAATTAACAGTAAAAAGAAAGCATTTGCACTACTAAAGCAGGATGGCACCATTGAAGCTCTAAAAAACTATAGGGAGAAAAATACTTTATCTAAAAAACTAATTAAAGCTGCCAAAAAGGAAACAGAGAAGCACATTGCTAAGGAGAGTAAAACTAATCCCAAACTGTTCTTCAACTATATCAATAGTAAAAGAATAAAAACTGAAAATGTAGGCCCCTTAAAAAATAGTGAGGAAAGAATGGTTGTAGATGACGAGGAAAAAGCTAACATATTAAACACCTTCTTCTCCACGGTATTCACGATGGAAAATGAAATGCTAGGTGAAATCCCAAGAAACAATGAAAACCCTATATTAAGGGTCACCAATCTAACCCAAGAAGAGGTGCGAAACCGGCTAAATAAGATTAAAATAGATAAATCTCCGGGTCTGGATGGCATACACCCACGAGTACTAAGAGAACTAAGTAATGTAATAGATAAACCATTATTTCTTATTTTTAGTGACTCTATAGCGACAGGGTCTGTTCCGCAGGACTGGCGCATAGCAAATGTGGTGCCAATATTCAAAAAGGGCTCTAAAAGTGAACCTGGAAATTATAGGCCAGTAAGTCTAACCTCTATTGTTGGTAAAATATTTGAAGGGTTTCTGAGGGATGTTATTCTGGATTATCTCAATGAGAATAACTGTTTAACTCCATATCAGCATGGGTTTATGAGAAATCGCTCCTGTCAAACCAATCTAATCAGTTTTTATGAAGAGGTAAGCTATAGGCTGGACCACGGTGAGTCATTGGACGTGGTATATCTCGATTTTTCCAAAGCATTTGATACCGTGCCGCACAAGAGGTTGGTACACAAAATGAGAATGCTTGGTCTGGGGGAAAATGTGTGTAAATGGGTTAGTAACTGGCTTAGTGATAGAAAGCAGAGGGTGGTTATAAATGGTATAGTCTCTAACTGGGTCGCTGTGACCAGTGGGGTACCGCAGGGGTCAGTATTGGAACCTGTTCTCTTCAACATATTCATTAATGATCTGGTAGAAGGTTTACACAGTAAAATATCGATATTTGCAGATGATACAAAACTATGTAAAGCAGTTAATACAAGAGAAGATAGTATTCTGCTACAGATGGATCTGGATAAGTTGGAAACTTGGGCTGAAAGGTGGCAGATGAGGTTTAACAATGATAAATGTAAGGTTATACACATGGGAAGAGGGAATCAATATCACCATTACACACTGAACGGGAAACCACTGGGTAAATCTGACAGGGAGAAGGACTTGGGGATCCTAGTTAATGATAAACTTACCTGGAGCAGCCAGTGCCAGGCAGCAGCTGCCAAGGCAAACAGGATCATGGGGTGCATTAAAAGAGGTCTGGATACACATGATGAGAGCATTATACTGCCTCTGTACAAATCCCTAGTTAGACCGCACATGGAGTACTGTGTCCAGTTTTGGGCACCGGTGCTCAGGAAGGATATAATGGAACTAGAGAGAGTACAAAGGAGGGCAACAAAATTAATAAAGGGGATGGGAGAACTACAATACCCAGATAGATTAGCGAAATTAGGATTATTTAGTCTAGAAAAAAGACGACTGAGGGGCGATCTAATAACCATGTATAAGTATATAAGGGGACAATACAAATATCTCGCTGAGGATCTGTTTATACCAAGGAAGGTGACGGGCACAAGGGGGCATTCTTTGCGTCTGGAGGAGAGAAGGTTTTTCCACCAACATAGAAGAGGATTCTTTACTGTTAGGGCAGTGAGAATCTGGAATTGCTTGCCTGAGGAGGTGGTGATGGCGAACTCAGTCGAGGGGTTCAAGAGAGGCCTGGATGTCTTCCTGGAGCAGAACAATATTGTATCATACAATTATTAGGTTCTGTAGAAGGACATAGATCTGGGTATTTATTATAATGGAATATAGGCTGAACTGGATGGACAAATGTCTTTTTTCGGCCTTACTAACTATGTTACTATGTTACTATGAGTTCCCGCCGCTGCACAGGGGGAATCTCGAACCATGTTGGCTGCGGTTTCCCATTCTGCATCAGCTGCAGTGGAGTATGCTCAGTGGAGACGTCGGTCCCAGCGTCTTGCTCATCCTGATACTGTGCAAAGGGTTACTGCTGCCTCTCCAGGCTCTGCTATTGTACCCTGCACTGGTCTGCGGCGAGCAGGGTTTTCTGGGACTAAGTCCTGCTTTGCACACACTGAGCATGCCCACGGGAGGACCTCTCATTGGAGGTCGGGGTCACACGCTCAGGCCCTGTAGCAGCTCCCATTGGTCATCCAGGAAGGTCCTGTAGTGCTGCAACTATAAAATGTTTGCAAGGCCGCATGGCCATGCGCTAGTGTCAATTTATGTATGAGCTCAGCGCCAGTGTGGTCATGTTTGTATGCGGTCAGGGTTTGGCTGAAATAAGCCCCTAGAATGCTGGCACCTCCGGCGAGTTTTGTGTGTGTGTGGATTCAGGGCTGGTGTATAGCCATTAGAATTCCCGCACCACCGGAGAGGAGCTGCGTGTTTGCTATTGACTGCATGACCACTAACTGCTCTACTAAGTAGCTGTGTTCCTCTGTGAACTTAACAGGGCACAGCGTTCTATTTGCTAACAGACTCTGTGAAGTAGCAGAGTTCATTTATACCACCATATAGTACTGCCTTTACTAGCAGCAGGTTCTTTCCTGCACGGTGGACCCTGGGATTTGAACACATCTACTACTTCTGATATATATATATATTTGGTGTGTTCCGCCAACCCTAACAACAAGCATATACTTTCTGTCTGTATCTGGATTTATTATATGGCATACAACAGCGCAGCTTACCCACAAATCTTCCTTATCTGTGTTTTCCAGGTCTGATGACCCTTTGGACCTGCAGCAGCTGGATGTATAAGTGATTGAAATGTTGTGTATACACAAGTAAATCATGTTACTATAAACTTATTTAAACACTCATATCTCCCTTGGAAAAACCCTGTTGTGCAGACTTTTTCCTCCTAGCTTTATTCTTATTAGTAAATGCAGGACTACACAACTCATATCGGATCCGCCATTCACAATAGGCTATGTCCCTGCTCCACTTCCCTTCATAATGACCTTTGCACAGGCCCATTAGTCACTTCAACACATAAGATAGGGTCAGGGTCTGACCATTGTGGTTATATACATGTGTTATTTTCTTAAACAGGAAGTTAGAGTCTAAAAAAGCCCCAGTGGCCAGTTTGAAAATTGCAAGATATTTATTTTCAATCGATTGTGATATGTAAAAAAGAAAATAGTGCCAACATTTTTTTACAATATATTTAACACAAAAACCTGATTTAACCAATGACTCATTTTTTGATGATAGATTTGTCTTAAATTGGTTTAAAATAAAAGCAAAGGATTTCAACCAAAATCACAACACCTGTTCCAATTCAAAAAGCAACAAATATAACAAACATGCCATTATATAAACATGTTGTAAAACAAGTTATATCTGTATATATGTATATAGTATAATGATTAGTAGTCTGGAACTGCACCTACTTCCATTGTAAATCATACGTAAGCTACAGGCTAACATGGTATATCCATCTGGCAATATTATTCATACGGGACATATACCTTAATATTTGAATGTCAGAATTATTACATCGTACAATCCTGTATTTCAGCAGATAAATCATAGGGCCGGTGGAATCCTAAATAGCTGTGAAACTGTTGGAATTGTTCACCTTTTTTGCATATAAATTGTCTCCTCATTTATTTCACACCATGTAAAAATTACAGGAGAATGACAACTGACCTTGTGTGGTTTCTGACTGTTTCCAAGAATGAAAATCAGAGGATGCATCGTGCTTCTTGATTTGTTGACTTTTATAATAGTAATATTAAAGCAAAAGAAAACCATACATACAAAATTGATTTGAAAATAACTAAAGTTAAGTTTTTTTAATTATTATTGTCACATTTTCATGAAATTTGCAAAGATAGTTTCTTTACTTGTGAAAGGTAATGTAGCTCAAAATAAAGATTATATCAATGAGGTTTTTATTATAAACTTGAACTTAGAAAAAAGATTTGCAGAACATGAGTGAGAAACTCAAACCTCCTCCTACCTGCCGACATCCTCAGCACCTCTTCAGTTCGGTAAGCCAGACATGACGTCATGCGAGCTTCGTGCTGCAGCAGTGACTACTAATTAGGAGATGCACCTTGGATGTTGGCAGGTCGGAGGAAGTTCAGAGGGCTCTGACCTGGTGGCCATGGACTATCAATATGGCTGCTGAACCTGGGCCCTGTGAATCGTTTTTCACAACTTTGCTACAAACATATATTTTGCATTTATGGTGAGCTTCTTATGTGACAATCCATATAATAATGTTTTTAAATATTCTCAGTAGCCCCTAGAACACACACAATACAGTGACGTTTCCACTTTTTGACAACTCTCTTGTTTGCTACGCTGTGTAGACTGAAACAGGGTAAGTAGAGTCGTGTAATTCAATGGCAGAAGAAATATCTGTGTGTAGTGCTGGATCCTTTAACAAGGTAAGATAACAACACTATACATACGTATAAGGCTATGTATGCATCCACTCTGTTACCCCCCGGTCACCAGGGATGAGACAATACTTAATTTGTTCTTTATTACTATATTAGTTTGTTTTCACTTTTATGATTATTTACTCCCATTTATTGAGGTCTACATAAAACAGACACCTGTTTGAAGAATGCACGTCGTCTTCAACATGGTTGTCCCCAAGAAGGTTTAAAAGAAAAACAACAATTTTCCAGTAAAATTAAATGGAATAGCTTATCAGAAAAATCATCTTCCTTCTTCACTTATACATAAACATTTCTTTTAGTCACTCTGCTTCCTAAACTCACCTTCTACGCTGAAATAAACAGCTCAAATCAGTTTTTTTGGTATATACAAAAATGGCTCCAGTTTTCGAAAGAAGAATCTGCTATTAGAGTTCAAAATTAGATGAGCTCCCTCTCTGATGTATATATGCCTGAGTAAAATTGGACAAGCAAAGGAGTTCTCTTGAGCTTACCAAATTAATTTTTTACTTCATTTTATAGATAAAAGCATTACAAATATGATACATAAATTGTGAGTCTCAGGTCTCGTGTAGGATCTGATATGCTAAGTATAGGGCATACACCCAACTTTACAGCATTTATATTGGCAATTATAAAAAGTTCCAATCATTAGAGCCTGTTATGTTGCAAATTAATTTCATGCAGTGTAATAGTCAGAAATCTGGTGTATTTCAAGAACATACAATTAGACTAATGGAAATAATTAATTTCTAGAACAAGCTGACACACATGACTAAGGAGAAATCTGCAAAAGCAAACAAGAAATATGTTAAGCTTTAAACTATGTTGCAAATGCAATATCATCTTATTAAATTAGAGTTATTCCAGAAGTTTCTTTCCACTATTATATATGATGAAAATATGTAAAATAAAATATTCAAAAACTCAAGATTACACAAAAAAAGAGAAAAATGAAAAACAGCAAATTCAGTTGAATTTCTCCTTGAGTACTCTTGGAGGCCGCTTAGATGGTAGACCAAGGTGCACACTGTTCACCGATTTACTGACCTGCATTGGGTGTCATCACATTTCCATAGGGGTTTAAGTTTTTTTTTCAATTTTAGTGCTGAAATTAGTGCTTTGTCATAAAAATGTTAAAACTTCTGGTGGAAACCTAGTGTTAGGGCTAGCGGAACGCACCAAATAATAAGACAGATAGAGTATGGTGCGTTCGCAGCCCGGGGTCCACCATGCAGAGATGGAACCTGCTGCCAAGTAATGACGGACTATATGACGGTACAAAGTGAATACACACATGGGCTAACCTCACCCTGTGTGAAGGAAGCGAACCCTGTTACGTCACAGGGCCGTGGTACCGCACCAAGAGCGCAAGCAATGAGTCTCAGAACTCAATCCCAAGACACAGGATTTGAGTACATAGACCTCATGCGCTCGACACCGCTACTGAGGTGTCAGAGTGACAGCAATAGAAGCACGAGAGTGCATGCAGTGCCGCACTGGCGAACGCCACTAACCACCCAGGCTTGGGTCAGGAAAGCGCTGTGAAAGCACAAGGCGCCGCACTGGCAGTCACAGCAATAAGACGCTGTATTGTGTGTTTACGTGCTGATGGCTAAGTCGGGCGCTAGATAGCAAACATACACCTTCCGCGAACAGTCATCCAATAGGGAGGGTTATTTAAAGAGCGACTTTCACTCACAACACACACACATTTACAAATGTACACTAGCGCATGGCCGTGCGGTCATGCGCAGCTTATATAGTTGCAGCACGTTCAGGACCTTCCAATAAAGGACCCATGGGAAGCTGCTACCAAAGTTTTGCCCTTTCAGGACCTTCCTGGAGGACCAATGGGATGTGCTGCAGTACCTGAGCATGTGACCCTCGATCTCCAATAGGAGATCTTGCCCTGGAGAAAAGCAGGACTTAGCCCCAAAAGCATCTGCTCGCCGCTGCCCAACACTGACTTCAATGGCAGAAGCAGGAAAAGCAGCAGTAACTCTTTGGACAGAGTGAGACTGAGCAAGACGCTGCGACTGACGTCTCTGCTGAGCAGACTCCACTGCGGCTGGATAAGAATGGGAGACCGCAGCGGAGATGGCTCGAGATTCCCCTTGTGCAGAAGCGGGAACTCGACACCTAACATTACCCCCCCCCTCCTAGGACCCCCCCTCCTTGGGCCTCGCTACGCTCGAAGGCAGCAATGAGCTGTGGGGCCCGAATGTTTTCAGCAGGCTCCCAGGACCTGTCCTCTGGGCCATAACCCTTCCAATCCACCAGATAGAACTTTTTGCCACGTACCACCTTGCACCCCAAAATAGCGTTCACCTCGTAATCGCCCGTAGATGAACCCGATGTCCCGGCAGATGACTCGGAAAACCGGGACATGTATACGGGTTTCAAGAGGGACACATGAAAGGTGTCGGTGATACCCAAGCATGGAGGAAGGGCCAGACGGTAGACCACAGGGTTAACCTGTTAAAGGACCTTGAAGGGACCCAAGTAGCGAGGTGCAAACTTAGTGGACTCAACATGCAGCCTGATGTTACGGGCGGAGAGCCACACTAAGTCGCCAGGAGCAAAGGTCGGAGCGGGACGCCGATGAGCATTGGCGGAGGACCTCATTCTCTCCTTGGAGGCCCGAATGGCATCCTGAGTGCGGTCCCAAATGTCCCGTGCCTCCACAGCCTAGTCTGCCACCCTGGAGTCAGCAGAAGACACAGGCATGGGCACAGGGACACGCAGATGCTGGCCGTAATTTAGGAGGAATGGAGTCTGACCGGTGGAGTCGGCTACGGCGTTGTTAAGCACAAACTCTGCCCACGGTAGAAACAAAATGTCGTAAATATGTGACCAAGGTCTGGTTGGCCCTCTCTACCAACCCATTCGTCTCGGGATGATATGCCGAAGAGAGATTCAACTCAATACTGAGTAGACGACAAAGCTCTCTCCAGAATCGAGACGCAAACTGGGGACCCCGGTCACTAACAATTTTGTCTGGCATACCGTGTAGGCGAAAGATATGTTTGATGAACAAGACAGCCAACGCCCGTGCAGAAGGTAGCCGTGGAAGAGGCACCAAGTGCACCATTTTGGAAAAATGGTCGGTGATCACCCAGATAATGGTGCAGTTACGAGACTTGGGTAAGCCCACCACAAAGTCCATCCCGACCATCTCCCAGGGCCTGTCCGCCACCGGCAGAGGGTAAAGCAAACCAGCTGGCCGTTGCCGAGGGGACTTGTTCTTGGCGCAAGAGACACACGCCCGAACATATTCTGCGACATCACGAGCCATATGCGGCCACCAGTATGTCCTCGCCAGTAACTCAGATGTCCTTTTGGAACCAAAATGTCCACCCACCCTGGACGAGTGTGCCCAAGAGAGAACCTCCGGTCGCAAACTGGATGGTACAAAAGTCTTGCCCGGAGGCACAGACTCTAGCGAAACTGGGGCCACAGTTCTCAAGCTCTCGGTGGGGACAATAAGCCGAGGCTCCTCTTCCTCCTCCGTAGATGACACAACGGAGCGAGAGAGAGCGTCGGCCCGAATGTTCTTATCCCCAGAAAGAAAATGGAGGGTGAAATGAAACCGGGAGAAGAATAAGGACCATCTGGCCTGGCGAGAATTCAACCGCTGGGCTGTCTGCAGGTACACCAAATTTTTATGGTCTGTGAAGACTTGGAAGGGAAAACGTGCTCCCTCCAAGAGATGTCTCCACTCCGAGAAAGCCAACTTCATGGCTAGCAACTCCCTGTCCCCGATGGAATAATTCCTCTCTGCTGGTGAGAAGAAAGAAGAAGCAAGGATGCTTCCGACCTTGAGCATCCTTTTGGAAGAGGACTGCTCCAGCACCAACAGAAGAGGCATCCACCTCCACGATAAATGGTTTATCAACATCGGGGTGATGTAGGATGGGAGCGCTAGCGAAGTGTGACTTTATGGAGTTAAAGGCCTTGGAGACCTCCTCAGACCACAATTTGGGATTTGCCCCCTTCTTGGTGAGGGCAACCAAGGGAGCTACCAAAGTTGAGAAGTGCGGAATGAACTGGCGATAATAATTAATGAACCCCATAAAGCGCTGCACCGCTTTAAGAGAATGGGGTTCCTGCCAGTCCATCACAGCCTGTAGTTTGGCAGGATCCATAGCCAATCCCTGGGCAGAGATGATGTAGCCTAGGAAAGGTAAGGACTCCTGCTCGAACATACACTTCTCCAACTTGGCATAGAGGGAGTTTGCCCGTAGGAGGTCGAAGACTTTGCAAACATCTCTCCGGTGGGAGTCAATATCTGGAGAGTAGATGAGAATATCATCCAGATAGACTACGACCGAGGTGGAAAGCATATCCCGGAAGATGTCATTCACAAAGTCTTGGAAAACGGCTGGGGCATTACAGAGCCCGAAGGGCATCACCAGATATTCATAGTGCCCATCCCTGGTGTTAAAAGCCGTCTTCCATTCGTCCCCCTCACGGATGCGAATCAGGTTGTAAGCACCCCGCAGATCTAATTTAGTAAATACCCTTGCTCCCCGAAGCCTATTGAAGAGCTCAGATATCAAGGGCAAAGGATACTTATTCTTAACGGTGATGGCGTTAAGACCCCTGTAGTCTATGCATGGACGCAACTCCCCATTCTTCTTCTGCACGAAGAAGAACCCTGCCCCAGCAGGTGACACTGACTTCCTAATGAATCCTCTTGCCAGATTTTCCTGGATGTACTGTGACATTGCCTCCATCTCCGGGAGAGATAACAGATAGACTCGATCCCGGGGAGGCTCAGCACCAGGCAAGAGATCAATAGGACAGTCATAGGGGCGATGGGGCGGAAGGATCTCCGCCGCCTTTTTGGAGAACACGTCTGCATAAGACCAATACTGCTTGGGGAGAGAGGATAGATCTGCGGGTACCTCTGTAGTAGCAACCTGAACGCACTCCCTCTGACACCTACCCCCACAAGATTCGCCCCATCCCAGAATTCTGCCTGAGGACCGCTCGATATGAGGAGAGTGGTACCGTAGCCAAGGTATTCCCAACAGGACCTCATCAATTCCCTCAAGATTGACGAGCAGAGATATAATCTCCTGATGAGATGGCGACATGGACAGAGTAAAAGGGATGGTCTGGTGTGTTATCTGTGAGGGCAGTGTCGACCCATTCACCACTCGTACCGTTACTGGTTGAGCTAGCATAACCAGGGGTATTGCGTGACGTTGGGCGAAGGCAGAAGACATAAAATTGCCCTCCGCTCCAGAATCCACGCAGAGCTCTACCGAGTGGGAGAATGAGCCTATAATAATAGTCCCCTTAAAGGACAATTTAGAGGCAAACGTCGCCGTGTCTAGTGTATCTCCACCTACTACCAATAGACGCTGACGTTTCCTCGATCGCTGAGGACATCTGGTGGCTAGATGTCCTGACTGCTGGCAAACATGACAGACCTTGAGTGCACAAGCGGTCCGGGACTTAGATCCCGCTTGTGACACTTCCATGGCCTCATGTGACTCAGGAACCAGGACTGGAGATTCCAGAGGTTTGGCGAAGGTAGGAGCCAGCCGAAACCTCTGCCTACACTGGGCTCGCTTTAACCTCCGCTCGTTAAAACGGAGGTCAATTCGAGTGGAGACAGTTATTAACTCCTCCAGCGTGGCAGGAATCTCCCTAGTGGCTAGAGCGTCCTTAACGTGATCAGCCAGGCCCCTCCAAAATATGGGGATAAGGGCTTTATCTGACCAGTCCAGCTCAGAAGCTAAAGTGCGGAATTGGACGGCAAAATGACTGACCAAGGACTCACTCTGAGTTAATGCCAGCAGTTGGAGCGCAGTATCATGGGTGACTTGAGGTCCTAAAAAGACCTGTTTCAGAGTGCTCAGGAACAGCGGAGCACTCTGCACCACATGATCGCCACGCTCCCACAGCGGCGTAGCCCATTCCAACGCCCTGTCCGACAAGAGAGACACTATAAATCCCACCTTAGCCCGCTCTGTGGGAAAACGTGCAGCCAGGAGCTCGAGGTGAATAGAGCACTGACTCACGAATCCCCTACAAAATTTGCTATCACCAGAAAATTTTTCTGGCAGCGGGAGGCGAGATAATGTCAGAACAGGGGTGGCAATGGACAAGGTTGCTGCAGCCACGCTAGCAGCCTGTACAGCAACTGCGGTAACATCCACAGCTGAGGTTGAGCTCTCGAGAGCCGCCAACCTACCCTCCAGCTACTGGATATACCGCAAGGATTGCTGTTTGTCCGTCATTACTAGCCATACCCTGGCGCTAGTGTAATGTTAGGGCTAGCGGAACGCACCAAATAATAAGACAGATAGAGTATGGTGCGTTCGCAGCCCGGGGTCCACCGTGCAGAGATGGAACCTGCTGCAAAGTAATGACGGACTATATGGTGGTACAAAGTGAATATACACATGGGCTAACCTCACCCTGTGTGAAGGAAGCGAACCCTGTTACGTCACAGGGCCGTGGTACCGCACCAAGAGCGCAAGCAACGAGTCTCAGAACTCAATCCCAAGACACAAGATTTGAGTACATAGACCTCATGCGCTCGACACCGCTACTGAGGTGTCAGAGTGACAGCAATAGAAGCACGAGAGTGCATGCAGTGCCGCACTGGCGAACGCCACTAACCACCCAGGCTTGGGTCAGGAAAGCGCTGTGAAAGCAGAAGGCGCCGCACTGGCAGTCACAGCAATAAGATGCTGTATTGTGTGTTTACGTGCTGATGGCTAAGTCGGGCGCTAGATAGCAAACATACACCTTCCGCGAACAGTCATCCAATAGGGAGGGTTATTTAAAGAGCGACTTTCACTCACAACACACACACACATTTACAAATGTACACTAGCGCATGGCCGTGCGGTCATGCGCAGCTTATATAGTTGCAGCACGTTCAGGACCTTCCAATAAAGGACCCATGGGAAGCTGCTACCAAAGTTTTGCCCTTTCAGGACCTTCCTGGAGGACCAATGGGATGTGCTGCAGTACCTGAGCATGTGACCCTCGATCTCCAATGGGAGATCTTGCCCTGGGCATGCTCAGAAAGAGAAAAGCAGGACTTAGCCCCAAAAGCATCTGCTCGCCGCTGCCCAACACTGACTTCAATGGCAGAAGCAGGAAAAGCAGCAGTAACTCTTTGTACAGAGTGAGACTGAGCAAGACGCTGGGACCGACGTCTCTGCTGAGCAGACTCCACTGCGGCTGGATAAGAATAGGAGACCGCAGCGGAGATGGCTCGAGATTCCCCTTGTGCAGAAGCGGGAACTCGACACCTAACACCTAGCAAAGTTTACACAGAGAGATTGTTAGGGCTAGCGGAACGCACCAAATAATTAGAGAAAAGGAATAAGGTGCGTTTGCAGCCCGGGGTTCACTGTGCAGAGATGGTACCTGCTGCTAAGCAATGATGGACTATATGGCGGTACAATGAGGATACACACGGGTTAGCTTCACCCTGTGTGAAAGAAGCGAACCCTGTTGCATCACAGGGCCGCAGTACCACACGTAACAAAACTAATAATTAAATAGCATGAGAGTGCGAGCTGTGCCGTACTGGCGAACGCCACTAACTACCCAGACTTGAGCTAAAGAAGCGCTCTGATGGCGCCGTACTGGCGGTCACAGCAGTAGAAGCTGTTTCGTGTGTTAACGCTGTGAGTTCAGCCGGGCGCTAGATAGCAGCCATACACCTTACGCAAACAGTCATACACAAGGGATGGTTTTTTTATGGAACGACTTGCACTCATCAACACACACATGATTACAATTGTATACTAGCGCATGGCCGTGCGGCCTAGCAAACCTTTTATAGCTGCAGCATGTACAGGACCTTCCCAGAAGGACCAATGGGAGGCTGCCACAGAAGTTGAGCACCTTCAGGACCTTCCTGGAGAACCAATGGGATCTGCTGCAGTATCTGAGAATGTGACCCTCGATCTCCAACGGGAGATCTTGCCCCGGGCATGGTCAGAAGGGGAAAAGCAGGACTTAGTCCCAAAAGCATCTGCTCGCCGCTGCCCAGCACTGGCTTCAATGGCAGAAGCAGGAAAAGCAGCAGTAACCCTTGGCAAAGAGTGAGACTGAGCAAGACGCTGGGACCGACATCTCCGCCAAGCAGGCTCCACTGCAGCTGATGCAGAATGAAAGACCGCAGCAGACATGGTTTGAGATTCCCCCTGTGCAGCGGCGGGAACTCGTCTCCCAACAGAGATACACAGACATAGGGATAGCTAAGAAAAGGCTGGAAACAGGGATTGTAAATTTGAAAATTCCAATGGGGGTCCATGCAAAGCTAAATACAATTGTTATGGGTACTGCAATGGCTGAGATTACTGGAAACGTTTCAGCTAAGGCCAGGTTCAGACGAATATATGAAAAATTGCTCATGTTGAATCCAGAAAAAAAGTCAATTTTTTGTGCGTCTTGTCATTCTCATACCATCTGTATATCATCGATATGTCCGGTTTTAACATCTGCATGATATCTGGATGGCATCTGTTTTATACGTGAATAATAGGCAAAACACAGTTTTCTATGTTATTATTTTCAATTTCCCCATAAAAAAACTGATGGCATATGGCGCTGCCATATGAATACGGTAAGGAAACACGGCACTCAGTAGATATGAGGGTTGGCGGTGCTCAAGTAGGGTGTCCACCCCGTATATTAAAGATGAATGAAACTTGGCACTCAATTTTTGAGAAGAAAAGCTTCTTAGTTTATTGATGCATCCAGACAAACAAAACCGCTAAACGTTTTCGGTCCACACCGGACCTTCGTCAGAGCGTTTCTTAGACATTGACTGGATGAGGAAGCTAATGAGCCTGAATGAGCGTCAACCAGAGCACGGGATATAGAAGCTGCATTCTGCTGCAGGATCACAAAGGAAGGTGAAGCGCCAGAGGAGAGGCACAAAGCCTGGAGGGAGTAACGGCGCTGGATCCTGAGCGCTAGTAGTGCAGAGCAGAGGAGAGCGTCGCTCTCCTCTGCTCTGCACTACTAGCGCTCAGGATCCAGCGCCGTTACTCCCTCCAGGCTTTGTGCCTCTCCTCTGGCGCTTCACCTTCCTTTGTGATCCTGCAGCAGACTGCAGCTCCTATATCCCGTGCTCTGGTTGCTGCCATATGAATGTCATGCAGATGTCAAAACTGGAAATACTAATGACACACAGATGGCATAAGAATGATAATACGGATGAAAAATCAGTCCATTTTTCATATTCTCATTTGAACCTGTCCTTAATTTAATGGGTGAGTCTGATGTGAAAAATGGATCTACTTTATGCTGCGATGTTTTACATGCAGACCATTGAACTATTAGTAAAAATGTTCATATGACAGACGCGATTGTCAAGCATTCTTCAATGTGCTGTCCGCATTACATCCGTTTTGCATACAGACAGACATCGCTCTTCCTGCATCGAGGAACACATTATGCAGATTTGGCCTTTGGATGGTTTGGGTCATATGGTCATCATTTCGTTTAAAGAGGTTTCAGGATACTTTAAATAATAAGTGGATTAGTAAGATCTTCGACTGGGAGATTTACAATGTCAAGAATATTATTAACTTAATCGGAGATGCTCTCAATTTGCAAACTCGCTATGGACTGTAATAAATAATTAAGAAACCCTTTTAAATATTTAAATCAATCTGTATTTACTGCCTTAGTACAGAAGTGATGTAACCTTTTTATAACCTGAATTATAAAGATTACTTTATGTCTTATGTGTCCTTAATATAAAGAAGATAAACCTGCACTAAATAAACTTTCACAAATGTATTTCTAAGATTTTATAAACTATATTCTTGTTTCCTGTGAGTCATTTTATTTACTCTCTATGTAGGTTTATACATAATATATGAACTATCTCATATACCAGTTTTTTAATGGGGATAGTCACTATTACTATTGATATTAATGTACTATGTTTATATGCTACTTTCTCACATACGGTATACTTCTTTGACTTTCTGCTTTATTCTTTATATTTGTCAAGTCATGCCCTCTTGCTCAGCCAGTCTTAGTGACCCATCCTGGTGGTCCGGTCCATCGGATGGCTGCTGATGGAGGGGTGTGTGGCCAGAAATGTCATTTAATCTTTTTTAATGTAGCTGGGCAAGTTTATTGAGCATAGTGTGGTGTTACTATGGAAGAGGTAAATTAAATATCCAGTCTCAGTGATTAATAGCAGTGGTCACATCTTTCTGTGTTAGGACATGATTACTGCAGCATAAAGTCAAAATCAGAAGAGGACCAAGTAGGGCAGTGCCGGCCTGGTAGTATATGTATTTTTACTATTTTCTGAGGCTTTGGTTTAAAATATTTTGATCCACAACAACCCCATTAAAGGGAACCTGTCACTATGAAAGTGCAGTCTAATCTTCCGGCATCTTGTCATAGAGCTGGGGGAGGTGAGCAGATTGATATATAGTTTTGTGAGATAATATTCAGTATGACCTGTATTTTTTCATCATTTACACCTCTGCTCTTTATGGGATTTTTGGTCTAGTCGGCAGTGACATCAGTGACTGACAGCTATCCTTGTCTTGTACTTACACATATACAAAGAAAGCTGTCAGTCTCTGATAGGACTGCCAAGTGCACTGAAAATCACAGAAAGAGCAGAGGTGCAAATGAGTAAAAAACAAGTTCTAATGAATCTTATCTCACACAACTACAGTTGTGTGAAAAGTGTTGCCCCCTTCCTGATTTCCTATTCTTTTGCATGTTTGTCACACTTAAATGTTTCAGATCACAAAACTAATTTAAATATTAGACTAAGATAACACAGGCAAACACAAAATGTAGTTTTCAAAGGAAGGTCTTTATTATTAATGGAAAAAGAAATCCAAACTTACATGGCCATGTGTGATAAAGTGATTTCCCTAAACCTAATAACTCGGTGGGCCACCCTTAGCAGCAACAATTTAAATCAAGCATTTGCTATAACTGGCCACGAGTCTTTTACAATGCTTTGGAGGAATTTTGGCCCAATCATCTTTGCAGAATTGTAATTCAGAGGGTTTCCAAGCATGAACCGCCTTTATAAGGTCCTGCCACAGCATCTCTGTTGGATTAAGGCCAGGACATTGACTAGACCACTCCAAAGTCTTAATTTTGTTTCCTTAAGCCATTCAGAGGTGGACTTGCTGGTGTGTTTTGGATCATGGTCCTGCTGCATAACCCAAGTGCGCTTCAGCGTGAGGTCACGAACAGATGGCTGGACATTCTGCTTCAGAATTTGTTGGCAGACAGCAGAATTCATGGTTCCATTTACCACAGAAAGTTTTCCAGGTTGTAAAGCAGCAAAATAGCTCCAGATCATTGCACTACCATCATAATTTACTGTTGGTATGATGTTCCTTTTCTGAAATGCTGTCTTACTTCTACTCCTATGCAAATGCTTGATTGCAGTTGTTGCTACTAAGGATGGCCCAACCAGATATTAGGTTTAAAGGGAAATCACTTTTTCACACAGGGCCTTGTAGGTTTCAATTTCTTTTTGCCTTAATAATGAAGACCGTCACTTAAAACTGCATTTTGTGTTTACTGTTGTTATCTTCGTCTAATATTTAAATTTGTTTAGTCATCTGACACATTTAAGTGTGACAAACATGCAAAAGAATGGGAAATCAGAAGGGGACAAACACTTTTTCACAAAACTTAATATATTAATCTGCTCGTCTCCTCCTGCTCTATAACATTACACCTGCAGTTTATCAAGCACCTTCATGCCTCTCCATTCCTGATATATGGCCTTCATTTCCCTGAATATAAAGTTTATTTTTTGCTAACAGGGTATGATTTTCAAGGGGAGTCCTATAGAAAAGATTATAGAGGACCACGTCCACTTAGTTAAAAAAAAGACTACATTTTCATAAGGGGACTAAAGAGCCACATCTCAGGAATTGAGATGCGCAGAAACTCAAGAAAAACTCTGCCAGATTCAGAAGAACAGCAACATTTACACCAGTTACAACATTACATAATATGGCAAGTGAAAAGTTTTCTTTACCTCTAAGACATAATTCAAGAAAATAATTTCCAATTATAGCTATGATATCTATGTGTACATACGCCCATGTACATATTAGTATAGCCACAGAAAAGGTTTTTATTTTCTGTTTTCAAATCTCATATGATATTGTCCATTTGGCAAACTATTTCAGGCACCATTATGCATGTCTGTGCATTTTTTAGATTATGCTTCAAAGACACTTACATAAAAAAAATGCCTTTGCTTTGAAGAAAATGTATTTTATTTTTTCTTTTAGTACAACACATTAACATCAAATATCTTGTGTAGTAAAATGATTCAAGCCCCTGGAACTCAAATAATTTTCTAATAAAAAATGCATGAGAAAAATAAATGCACTTTATGTTCCACAAGAAAAGGCAGTTTCAACAGACTAATACTCAAAGAAAATTCATTTTATCAACCAGCCATTCCATTCTTTGGTGCTGTTACAAGTTCCTTGCAGTTGCTAAGCAACCATAATTCATAGTACCTTTTAATGGATACTCTGCTACTGGTGAGAACATTAAGGTGAAGAGAATAAATGCCTTGGGTGAATCTTGAAATCTTTCATTATGCATGTCATTCTATTTCTGTAATGCTATAATGCTGAAATGTTTCTGTGGCAGGAAACTGAGTTGTGGTAATTGCATATTCCACTCATATATGTTTTGTAAGCAGAGCAGCACGTACTTGTCTAAAATGAGTTATTTCAAACATGATTGAAATTGGCCTTTTCTACTCCAAAAGGTAGTAAATAAATCTAAAGGGAAAAAAAGGGAGCAGCTCTGCTATAAAATGTTGGACATTTCTGGAAAGAACAACACAATTTTATAGAATAAATAAAATGTAATTACTTACGATGGTAATCAACCACTGTGTAATATGGAATGTATGCGGCGGAAAAATGTAACAAAAAAACAATGCGTTGTATTGAAGAGGGGGGAAAACAGTGCCTGTTTGTATAACAGGCAGTAGATTTTATATACACTTCTGTAAATGCAAATTATGGTAACATTTGGTTTGGATACTGCATAGATGTAAAAAATTCAATTGCCACCAGTATAGTATTTGTTAAAGAAGACCTGTCACTAGTGATAAGCGAGTGTACTCGTTGCTCGGGTTTTCCCCAGCACGCTCGGGTGACCTCCAAGTATTTATGACTGCTCGGAGATTTAGTTTTCATCGCGGCAGCTGAATGATTTACAGCTACTAACCTACTTGATTATATGTGGGGATTCCCTAGCAACCAGTCAACCCCCACATGTACTCAGCCTGGCAAATAGCTGTAAATCATTCAGCTGCCGCGATGAAAACTTAATCTCCGAGCAGTCATAAATACTCGGAGGTCATTCGAGCGTGCTCGGGAAAACCCGAGCAACGAGTACACTCGCTCATCACTACCTGTCACCAGTTTTAGCATGGTCACATCCTGGAGGCTGCAGTACTGAATCAAATATCTTTTTTATATTTTTTAATTTTTAATTTCCTTCGCAGAGATATTAGCTTGTAAAGTTTAGATTCTAATTTATGATAAGCACAAGGGGAGTGATTCTTCTCTCGGGGTGTATACTTCTTCCCCTGTATGACCCTTCGTGCTTATGATCAATGTCATAAGCAGTGATCAGGGCTGTGCATCATTACATGTCTCAGAGTAGAAGGCATAACGCAAAATGGAGCGCAAGTTGGAGAGCACGATAGATCCACACTAGGAGGTTAGGAGTTAAAGCACCACTTACTTCATAGTGATGAGGAAGATTCCTAGCCCTATTCCATCCAGGTCAGCCTCTCCTCCATGAATAATAATTACCACACCCGCAGGAGACTAGCAGGGTTTATTAGATGAAAGAGCTTTATAACATAATTAGAAGTCCCATAAAAGAACCAAAATTACATATTTCAGATTTCTCCTTCATCAGGATAACAAAGTAACTTACAAACTAATTTTTCTACCAAAACACGTAGCTTCCTGAAATGTCACTCAAAGTAGAAGGCATGTTCTCTTGACCTTCTATGGGGGCATGTTCTTTATTCCTCATGATGCCTCATGCTTATGTTTGGTCAACAGCATGCAGGGCACAAAGTACATGCCCCACAGAAGAATATCTGGTACAGCCCAGTTGGGGTTATCATAAATTATAATCTAAACTTTAGAAATGAGAAATTAAAAAATAAAAACTAAATTTTATTAAGCCTAGCAGTCATTATTGCATAACATGGCCAGTTTAACATGCAAAAATTCATGAAAGATCCTCATGAATAAAATTTTGTATTACTAGCAATGATGTATTGTTAATTTAACATTATAATAGCTGAAAATACTTATATAGCAGTAAAGTATGTCTGTAAATATAAAATGTCTCATAAATGCCAGGTGCTGTTTCTACCTACTGGAAGAACAGGGTTTCACCGTAGAAGATATTGGTAGCAGAAAATAGTAAGAATTTTTGTGACAGTAGGAAAGTACCAGTAAAAACATAGTATAGAAAAATTAAAGAAGTGATCTTAAGGCTGATTTACACATACAATAGCTGATGGTCAAGTGCTTACTCTGCCATCAGCTATGTCTCCCCACTCTACCACTGCACATAAAGGTTTCGCTCAGGCTCGTGATCATGTTTTTTCAAATAGGAGAGTGGAGAAATCTGCTGCTAAATGGTTCTGGAAATAAAATATCTCCTAAAGAACAAAAGAGTCAGACAAATTCAAACTACCCAATCCTTGTCCCTCCTGATGCATCTATCGAGGGAGAGTTGGTCCACCATACAGATGAGACTATCAGCAAATCCCACCGATATCGTTGGGCCCAAAGTAAATACCTCTAAAGTATCCTACTATTGATGCAACTTTCCTACTTTTGATCTAAATCCTTCTGTCCTCCTTTTTGCCTTTAAGAATAAAAAACTACAATAATGAATTTATCGTATCACCGTAGAAGTTGTTTTTTCTAGTTCTAATCATACATTTGATAAACTTAGCATATTATTATCTTAATTGTGTTTACAATCTGGAACTTGTACAGATAATCTTTGCAGTGGTGTATAAATTACTGTAAAAATAGTAATGCATTTAGATACGTAATAATGGATCTTTTACATGGCAAATCAAATATTCTTTGACCAGTTAATACCATCTTGCTCACTGTAACATCTGATGGTATTACACATAATCAGTCATGTTTGAAGTCGTAGCTCATAATTGGTAAGTTTTGGAAACAATGATTAATTGTGAAATTGAGCAGTCATTGAGTTCTTAGGTCATAATGGTGATCACTATGAATATCTATGTGTTAGATAAAATTGTTTAAAGGTAACTACAAATTCTTAAATATGTCTCAATTAACTAGAATTTCCATAGCATTTATAGATTAACTGAACTTCACAAATTATAACTGGCAGGTTCCAATATGATTGATTATAGTTGGTGAGTTGTGATATTGTCACTTTTAATTAGTATGATATGATACTAAGGATAATTAAGTGACCAGTGACTCATGTAGTCAATCGGGGCCTCATAGCAAAGATAAAATTTAGACCCTTTTCAGCTGCTGTTTAAAACCAATATGCCACCATATAACCACCCCTACAGAATGTCCTGAGGCTCCAATCTCATTCCTATTAACATGTTATACCAGCCATTGAAATAGGTAAAAGATTAAATTAAAGTGAGTCCGCACAAGTCTGACTTGATAGTACATACACCTTAATTTCATATTAAAATTGTCTTAGTTTTTGCACATTGGTGTAAATGGTCAGTTTTGATATAATTTCTTACACACAGTAATTTCTGATGTCATGGTGATGGAATTTATTAGGTAATCATCCATAAAATATTAGTAGACTTCAGTTTACATGAAAATACTAAGATCCCAATTCATCATTTTTTGTTTTTTTTTTACTAAAGTTTTTGTCTTGTCTTTCTTTTTGCACTGACAGATTTTGAGCCACATTAATCAATATTGGTGCAAATTTAAAGTTATTGTTTTGCTCATTCGAACCTTTATAGATCAAAAACTCACAGAATACTTTCAATACACATTAAAATGTTGCACATTAGTCTTTGACTCTGCAAAAAAAAAAAAAAGACAATTCAGGAAATATTTTGCGACATTTTGAAAAGTTGCAAATTGTGAGTTAGGCTAAAAAATCTGGTTAACCAAAAACTATGCCCATAATGCTGAACTGAGAAAAAACATAGATGAATCCAAGTAAAGTCATCATCATTGTCAATAACAAAAGCGAAAATCAAATAATGTATAATAACGATTTTGTGTTTCAAATTCACCAGGATCTGACCATTTTCCCCAAAAATTCGATATGTGGTTATTTAATTTACAGCTAATTGCAGTTAGTCCAATTGCCTTATAATATGCACATTATACTCTGGGCTCGCTTAGTACCATGTCCAAGCCCTTTTAATCTATTTAATGCAAACATAGCCCTTGTAATTTAACAGTGACCTCACTATATAAATGACATTTCTATTCCTCGTATCCCTCTTAGTGATTTGTAATCAGGCAAACCATTCTGTGCAGAGCACTAACTCAAACTGATTGTGTCGCAGTCAGAGGTAACATCATCCTGCTGTGAATAAGATGAGTGATCTGTCATATACTGTATTTCATAAAGACCTCCAGTTCCTCCACTTTAATATGCTTGCTGAAAGAAAAGAAGATGGATGTACAGAAAGCAAAATGTGGCAGCAGCCCACAGTAGAGTTAAGAAAATTGAACCTTCTTAAAAAATACAAAATGTAAATGCTAGATAGGTACACAACCAAAATGCCAGCACTTACAGAGTGCTGTATTGGTGTAGCCCAAACGGATGTGAAATTTGAGGTAGACAGTCTTAGTTATTGAATTAAGGGAACTTTCTTTTGTATAAAAAAAATTAATCCTTCTTTCTCAAAATTAATTGCACTCAGAATACAAAAGCTCAGCTGTTGTGGATTCAGCTTTTGGGCTCCCTCCGGTGGTTGTAGAGGGTAATGCAGTTGTGCCTGGACTGCAGCATTGGACAGGTGTATCTACTAATTGCAAAACTGACTGGGGTATATAGCTTTGCAGGACTCTTTAGTCCCTGCCAGTTGTCCATTGTTTTTGGAGGATTCACTTCCCTGCTGGTCTCTCCTGTTTGCTGTGATTTTCTTCAAAGATAAGTCCTGGCTTTGTTTTTGCTGTCCACCTGCTGTGGATCTTATAGTTCTGTGCATATTCATGTTTTGTCTTGTCCAGCTTTGTCTGTGAAGGATTTTTTGCAGCCAAGCTGTGTCTCTGGAGATGCAGATATGCCCTCCATGTCTTTAGTCAGATGTGGTGATTTGTATTTTCTGTGGTGGATATTTTCCAGTGTTTTAATACTGACCGCATAGTACTCTGTTCTATTCTTTCTTTTTAGCTAATATGGCCTCCTATGCTAAATTCTGATTTCATGTCTGCGTATGTTATTTCCCTCTCCTCTCACAGTCAATATTTGTGGGGGGCTATCTATCCTTTGGGGATTTTCTCTGAGGCAAGGTAGGTTTCCTGTTTCTGTCTTTAGGGGAAGTTAGATCTTAGGCTGTGCCGAGGGGTCTAGGGAGTGTCAGATATCCCCCACGGCTACTTCTAGTTGCGCTGCTAGGTTCAGGGTTTGCGGTCAGTACAGGGACCATCTTCTCCAGAGTCCGTCTCATGCTGCTCCTAGGCCACCAGATCATAACACTCAGCATAGTCACTTGTGACAAAGAAGCATGTTGTCTCACACTGATTTCATATTTATTTTCTGCAAATTATATTGTACAATGTTTTGCTGCTTCTTCCTAGTGCAGAAAACTAGCAAAAAACACATTGAAAAGTCACAAAATTTATTTTAGTTTTTGGGCATCTCTGTCCAAAAAGGCGGAGCTTATGAGGAACTTGGATGTCCACGCCCTCCAAATCAATTCATCAATAGTAGCAACGTTATTTCTGCATACAATGTTACTATAATCTTTAACTGGAGTAAAATTTCTGGCACTTATGACTCATATAATGCATTAAATTCATGAAGTGCCATGCACCTCTTAATAAATTTGGAGCATGTTACTTCTTCAAGCCCATTATTAAGACTGGGATGTGAAACACCAGTTTTAATAAATCTGGGTGTATGAGTGAAGAAAAAATGTGTAATTGTAATTCAACTGTGGTAAGACAGATGCCATCTACACCTTATCACTGATCAATCACACTGTTGTTGATTCTATCTCTCCTATCAATTTAATCAATGTATTATTCCCAGACTACTTCTCTCATTTTCTTCAGCGTTGCAATTTTACAACACATTATTGTCTGGAGTACTTGTCCAATGCTTTTGGGCTTTCTCCTCCTATCTGTACTTCTAAGCTGTGAACCCTGACATCCTCTCATTATCCTAAAATCACCCCAAAATGGCTGCTGCATTCCCTGGTTTCGCTTTTATACAGACTATGAAAGCCCTCCTGACTGCTATTCCATGTGATATGATAGCTGTGAGGCATTATGGCGAAACTCATGTGGTTGTGCCTAAAGTGACGAATGCAATCTTCTGCAGTATGTAAAAAAGCGGCTTGCACTTTATTGGTAATTTGTGCAGAACGAATCGCAAGTTGCTAAAATTTGCTGGGACCTGCGATTTTCATAAAATTAAACTCAAATTTGATTCTTACTGAATCAGTTTTATCATCTCTAATGGATAGGGCACATTTCAACCATTTTAACTACAAGAAAAAGGCAAAAGCAATGATGAATTGACCTCTAAGCTTTCGGTCTCAGTTTTGGTTCCTAAGCTCCTGAATGGCTTAAAATTCGCTACAATTTCCAGTAGTACATAATATGTCTCATATGTAATGTTATAGAATAAATCATTTAATAATTACTCAAATAAATGATAATATAGAAGGAAATGAACCTTGTATATCCCATTGCATTTTCTATGCCATAAGCCACCTTTCCTCTAAGAATAATAACTATCCTACAATTGTATTATTTGTGCATAAATGCTGAGTGATCTTCTCAGATTAATTCATTTTAGCATAATTATTTTTTTCAAAGCTAAAGGCAAGGATTTATTTTGACCTCCAGATCACAATATGTTTGCATATACTTAGCCTAAAATAATGCTATTGAAATAATAGCTGCGTTGAATTAAAAAGAAAAAAGGGCCGATCACATTTCTAAAATAACATATCTGAGACTACAATGTGTGATAAATAAACCAGATGAACAATATAATTTATCAGAGTAGAAAGAGAAAAGCTAAACGTGACCCACCTAGCTGAAGGTCACAACCAATAACCATTTGTGAAGATGAAAATGGCCTGAATGAAACATAAAATGCAAATGACTGTTTTCTAGAGATTTGGAATCAACGTTACTATTCCATATTGAAACGAGACATATGTAATTGTGATTCACATACACTGTATGTATATACGAATTAAATTGTTTGAATCATATATTTATTTGCATGCTGTATTACTATGTCTGTACTAGTAATACTTAAAAAAATCACAGGTGCATACATACGCAAGCATGGAGAGAAAAGAGAGAAGAAGAAAGTCTCTGTGTAAAAAGGTGAATGCTGAAAATCATCAGTTTAATGAAGAACTGCTCTGGAGCAGAAGCAGTTGCTCTAAATCCTTACATCGAAGTTAGGAAAAAGGACTTAGAGTATCCACAATATTGGAAATATCTAATACGTTCATGGAGTGTGCCAAACCAACAGTATTTCACAAATCTATATTGAATAATTCTATGTGTGTTATGACTAATTTTTTTCTTGGCATTTAAAGGGGTTGTCCACTTCTAGGATAAACCCTCCTTGAACTATATGACGCCGATAAAATAAAAAAAAAAACTATACTCATCTCCCATGCTGGCACTGTTCCACTAGTGTCAGCACTCGCAGTCCCGGGTCTCTACTGTGGTGTTGTGACACATGGTATCTGGAGCTCAATTAGCGCTGGCTTCACCGTCTCCACCTTCTTATGGATTGAACATGAAGAGAAAGTCTGGGCTGCAGCTGATCCCTGTCTTGCTCTTCATGTTCAATCCATAAGAAGGTGCGAAGATAGTGACGCCAGTGATGATTGGGTGCCAGGCACCACGTGTCACAAAACAACAAGGGCGCCCCGGAGCCTCTGGAACAGCAGCGGCATAGAAGGTGGGTATAGATTTTTTATTTTATCAGCGCTAAACATTAAGTTCAAGAAGGGGTTGTCCTAGTAGTGGACAACCCCCGTTAATTCAAATTCCAAATAAGTCATTCTATAACTTTATAACTATACTTTGTTTCCAGTCACTCCAATTTCCATTTATTTTTTTTGCTAGGTCATTGTATTAATCAACCGATGACTGGCCATTTTTCCTAAGTATTGTCTTGTACCATCCAAGATTATTAATTCACAAAAACAATACATATTATGTAACAACAAAAATGTGCCTGTCCCATCGGTATGGCCTGTCTATTCAGTTCTGAGTTAAGGCGCTGCCAAACACCAGACACACCCAAAGGACAAAGGAGGCACTGGTTTCAGAAAATATCATGTACACCCTTTATATTTTTCAAATGTATTTCTTTTTTACCTTTTATGACACTGCCTCAATCATATCAAGACATTATTCTGATATCTTAAACAATTATACAATTGACTGAAATAGGTATATAGATCTAAATGGAAGTTTAAAGTGTTATTTCTATATTCTCCATTTATTCTTTGGATATCAGTGTAGAAATCATATATAAATGGGTAAATAAATAAATTAAAAAAACATTTAGCTGAGAGTAAATGACTTTGAGATCTAAAAATCTAAACGAGAAAAACAATATTGACATCTTTGGCTAATTTTATGAAGAACATGTAATTCTGAATTAAACATATGTTTTCTAAGATTATCTTCATTACTGGTATTGCTAGAAAAAAAAGTCACAATAAAAGATTAAAAGAAAATGTGATTTACAATATTCTAAGATCCCTTTCACTCTGAAATATCTTCTGTTCAGCCATGACACTCGAAAAGACCAGTGAATTATTACAAAATGAGTCTTTATAGTCTATTAATCTGAATTTTTGGTCTGTGCCAATTAAGTTAATGACTAATTACAACCAAACTTTATTACACTTAACCCCTTACCGGCATCGGACGTACTATACCGTCCGATGCCGGCTCCCCTGCTTTGATGCAGGGCTCCGCGGTGAGCCCGCACCAAAGCCGGGACATGTCAGCTGTTTTGAACAGCTGACATGTGCCCGTAATAGGCGCGGGCAGAATTGCGATCTGCCCGCACCTATTAACTAGTTAAATGCCGCTGTCAAACGCAGACAGCGGCATTTAACTACCGCTTCCGGCCGGGCGGCCGGAAATGACGTCATCGCCGACCCCCGTCACATGATCGGGGGTCGGCGATGCTTGTATATTGTAACCATAGAGGTCCTTGAGACCTCTATGGTTACTGATTGCCCGTCGCTTTGAGCGCCACCCTGTGGTCGGCGCTCACAGCACACGTGCAATTCTGCTACATAGCAGCGATCAGCAGATCGCTGCTATGTAGCAGAGCCGATCGTGCTATGCCTGCTTCTAGCCTCTCATGGAGGCTATTGAAGCATGGCAAAAGTTAAAAAAAATAGTTTAAAAAAATGTGAAAAAAATAAAAAAAACATAAAAGTTTAAATCACCCCCCTTTCGCCCCAATCAAAATAAATCAATAAAAAAAATATCAAATCTACGCATATTTGGTATCGCCGCGCTCAGAATCGCCCGATCTATCAAATAAAAAAAAGTATTAACCTGATCGCTAAACAGCGTAGCGGGAAAAAAACTCGAAACGCCAGAATTATGTTTTTTTGGTCGCCGCGACATTGCATTAAAATGCAATAACGGGCGATCAAAAGAACGTATCTGCACCGAAATGCTATCATTAAAAACGTCATCTCGGCACGCAAAAAATAAGCCCTCAACCGATCCCAGATGATGAAAAATGGAGACGCTACGAGTATCGGAAAATGGCACAATTTTTTTTTTTTTTTTTAGCAAAGTTTGGAATTTTTTTTCACCACTTAGATAAAAAATAACCTAGTCATGTTTGGTGTCTATGAACTCGTACTGACCTGGAGAATCATAATGGCAGGTCATTTTTAGCATTTAGTGAACCTAGCAAAAAAGCCAAACAAAAAACCAATGTGGGATTGCACTTTTTTTGCAATTTCACCGCACTTGGAGTTTTTTTCCCGTTTTCTAGTACACGACATGCTAAAACCAATGATGTCGTTCAAAAGTACAACTCGTCCCGCAAAAAATAAGCCCTCACATGGCCAAATTGACGGAAAAATAAAAAAGTTATGGCTCTGGGAAGGAGGGGAGCGAAAAACGAACATGGAAAAATGAAAAATCCCCCGGTCATGAAGGGGTTAATGGACATTGTTATTCATTTGATTTATCTGGAGGTGCATGAAGACCTGTTGAGAACCTATGTAATGTGCACCTTCCTATATTAATGAAAAATAATTTGTTAACTTTTATTTTTTTTTACAGAAATGTTTGATTGTCCTTACAAGTTACAGATCAAAAATACATTGATGCCCAATTAAACAAATGTATCCCTTATTTCTTTTAATTTATTGCCATTCACTGGATTATATATTTACCTAAATCATTATACATTAAAATGTTGGCATACCTTGAATGAACTATTGAGATTATGGTGTAAAATTGTCATTTTGGGTTATGGCCTGTTTAGACTGCAACAATCTGTCCTTGGTTTAATTTCATGACTATGACTCATGTTTAGTGTTCACTCTACAATCTGCTATAGATTCAGAAGGATTAACAAAAGCTTGTATTCTAGCAATTTACAGGGCAATCTATTTAACTGTGAAGATCATCAACAGGTAGTTTTGTCAATGTATAACTATTGTGTTTAGGAGTCAATACAAATTGCACTTTCATACAATATTGTATGTATTCTACATGTCATAACAACAATGGGAGTCAGCAGTTTGAGAACACTATGGATAACTATATCAAAGGGGTTGAGGTTTTTTTATATAGTTATGCCCCGTCTGACTCTCCTGGTTTTACTCAGGAACGATACCCTCAGGCCATTATAAACTAAAAAGATACCATTAGGAGCAATGTTCTGAAAAGCAACACAATATCTAGTGATAAGTGGTTTTTTTAGAGTCTATACCTTCAATTTAAGATCATAATGTGCTCAAGAATTGATACACATTTTTACAATTTATCATGAGCAATCTTTTTAATATTACTTCTGACAGGGTTAAATTTTCAAACTTTTACTTAAACATTTCTCCTTTGAATTAGCATTGTAGCTACTTTAGTATTTTTTTCAAATATAAAGCTAACTAACCCTTCTCCTACGAATGAATTTCTATGAAAACGAAGCTATAATTTTGGTTTTCTGAAAGAGATTTGTGATATAATACATGAGTTTGTATAACGATAAGTTACAGAGTTGTAAACTTCTTATACTATCTGAGCTGTGCAGAATCTCCTGTATATCTTATGAGCTGCAGCATTAATCTATCTTTCCCTGCAGCTAGTAACAGCTGACAGAAGTAAACCTGTCACAAGCAGGAGGCAGGGATTGAAGCTGTATTGAAGCTGCAACATATAGGATATACTGAAACTTTGCTGTCGGAAGCTGAATCACATAGGATACCTTTAGAGTCTGTGGTTCAAGTTAGAGATCAACGGTTCAATGTCACCAGTCTGTTATGAACTGGTGGTTTAGGAGCAACATGGGACGAGCTCTGAAGGAGGTGGTACCTGTACTGACCGCAGTCCCTAAGCTCAACACAACACTAGAAGTAGCCGTGGGATGCTCCTGTCACTCCCTAGGCACCTCGTCACAGCCTGAGAACTAACTACCCCTAAAGATAGAAACAGGAAAACTATCTTGCCTCAGAGAAAATCCCCAAATGATAGATAGCCCCCCACAAGTAATGACTATGAGTGGAGAGGGAAAAGACATACACAGAATGAAACCAGGATGTAGCACAGGAGGCAGGTCTAGCTAGATAGATAGGACAGGATAGAATACTGTGCGGTCAGTATTAAAAACTACAAAAATCCAGACAGAGTTTACAAAAATCTCCACACCTGACTAAAGGTGTGGAGGGTAAATCTGCTTCCCAGAGCTTCCAGCTTAACTGAATTAATCCATACTGACAAGCTGGACAAAACATAGAAAGCACAGAACGAATAAGTCCACAACCTGTGGACAGAAAAGAGCAAGCAAGGACTTAACTTTGCTGAACTGGTCAGGATATCAGGGAAATCCAAGAGAGATATGAATCCAACCAGGAACCATTGACAAGTGGCACAGGCTGAAGGGAAGAGCCAGGCATAAATAGCCGAGCAGAAAGACAATTAGTGGAAGCAGCTGCAGACTGCTAAATCCAAGGAGCAGCCATACCATTTAAAACCACCGGAGGGAGCCCAAGAGCAGAACTCACAAAAGTGCCACTCACAACCACCGGAGGGAGCCCAAGAGCGGAACTCACAACAGTACCCCCCCTTGAGGAGGGGTCACCGAACCCTCACCAGAGCCCCCAGGCCGACCAGGATGAGCCAAATGAAAGGCACGAACCAGATCGGCAGCATGAACATCAGAGGCAAAAACCCAGGAATTATCTTCCTGACCATAACCCTTCCACTTGACCAGGTACTGGAGTTTCCGTCTCGAAATACGAGAATCCAAAATCTTCTCCACCACATACTCCAACTCCCCCTCAACCAACACCGGGGCAGGAGGATCAACGGATGGAACCACAGGCGCCACGTATCTCCGCAATAACGACCTATGGAACACATTATGGATGGCAAAAGAAGCAGGAAGGGCCAAACGAAATGACACAGGATTGATAACCTCAGAAATCTTATACGGACCAATGAAACGAGGCTTAAACTTAGGAGAGGAAACCTTCATAGAAACATAACGAGACGACAACCAAACCAAATCCTCAACACGAAGTCGGGGACCCACACAGCGCCGGTGGTTAGCGAAACGTTGAGCCTTCTCCTGGGACAATGTCAAATTGTCCACCACATGAGTCCAAATCTGCTGCAACCTATCCACCACAGTATCCACACCAGGACAGTCCAAAGACTCAACCTGCCCTGAAGAGAAACGAGGATGGAAACCAGAATTGCAGAAAACCGGCGAAACCAAAGTAGCCGAGCTGGCCCGATTATTAAGGGCGAACTCAGCTAACGGCAAAAAGGACACCCAATCATCCTGATCAGCAGAAACAAAGCATCTCAGATATGTTTCCAAAGTTTGATTAGTTCGTTCGGTTTGGCCATTTGTCTGAGGATGGAAAGCCGAGGAAAAAGACAAATCAATACCCATCCTAGCACAAAAGGATCGCCAAAACCTCGAAAAACAAACTGGGAACCTCTGTCAGAAACGATGTTCTCAGGGATACCATGTAAACGAACCACATGCTGG